>NC_081345.1:1501324-1575277 GCF_029784015.1 Lycium ferocissimum
CATTTCTACAACATATTCTCAAGACATACAAACTTGCTACCAAAGCCATAATTCCTCCAAATCTTCTAATCTTTAACATACTTATTCCTAACATGTTTCCACCTTCTAACTTCATCAACAATCATTATAATTGCACCTTAACAACGTAATTATCTTAATATCATAGAATCACACTAATACGACATACTTCTCCACATTCCATTTTCACACCAACTTAACCCATAAATGCTTCATTTACATTATAATGATCACCACAACGCGACTAACATGTTAAACAAAATGAATTCGTCCCCATTTCACCTACATATAGGCCACGGCCAAACATCAATATTTCAACTTCAACCAAATTTATTCAACTTTCATTTCCAATATAAATTCCATCATAAGCACAACTAAAATACAACATAAACTCAACATAATTACACTACACATATTCGGCCACATGCATACATTCATGTTCACCATGCAAACTTCCATATTCTCATGATTTCTACTTATTTCCATATACCACAACACAACCAAACCTTCATAACATAAATAGAAGGGGTGAATTCTTACCTTCCTTTTCAAGTTTCTTCACTTCTCCAATTCATCCAAACGACAAAACCAACGGGTTATCTTCCGAAATAATTGCACCACGTTGTAGAGGGACCTTGAATTAGTAGGAATATAGCAAGAAAATAATTTTTAGAAGAAGATTTCATGGGGTCACAACTCCATGGTCATGGCCGAATGCCATGGCCTCCTCACTCTTCATCTTTTTTTTTTGTTTTTCTTCTAACTTAATGAAAGATGAATACTCTTTTCCCTTATATATATTCATCCTACTTACGTACATGGTAGGGCACGCCCCTCTCTAGATTTTTCTTCCATTTTCCTTTTATTTCTAAAAGATGACTTATTATTTTGTTGTCATCTTTTCTTCTCTCTCTTTTTTTTTTTTTTTTTATCACATGGCCATTAGGCCCTTTTTGGAATATTCTTGAACCCCTTATGTGAAATTCCCATTTTGCCCTCGACTTTTCTCAATATTACCATTTTTGCCCCAAGTCTTCCCGCATATTTTCATAACCCATTTTTTGCAAATTTCTCTTTGCCCTTAGCCTCTCCTAATATTTTCATACTACCACTTGTCCATAAACATTTTTCATAACCTACTTACACATTAAAAAAAATTTGAAGATGGTCTCGCCCTTAACTTTCATGACTTTACCTTGAAATGTCCAATTAGAACCTTAATTCTACCATTCCGAATCATTTCCAATTTTTTTCCGAATACGCATAAAATGCGAGGTGTAACACTTAAGACTCTATACGACTAGTTGAACATTCGAGGACGAATGTTCTAAAGGGGGGAAGGATGTTATATCGCGCATTTTGTACGTCGGAATATTTTAGGTCGGTTGCGAAAAGTTACGACGAGGTTATTTTCCAACTTTTGTTGTAAGACATAAGTGCCTTTATGATTTCGTGGGATGGAGACGTTAAGAAAAAATTTGGGTTAAAAGTGAAATTATGAAATTAATATTTCATGAAATATGGGATCAAAAATGAATTTTGGAAAGTTAAAAGTTCATGAATTAGAGGCCAAGGTGGAGTGGGCCATGGGCCCATGTGGTTATTATTTATGGAAGCATAAGGTGATAATTAAATCTCTTTATTATTTTCATTCCTTAAGAAAATTCTAGAGAATTGGAGGAAAAAGAAAAGAAAAAAGAAGAAAAATACATGGAGCATGTGCATGGCATGTGCACCAATTTATATATATATATGATAAGTCATGAAAATGGAAGACCAACTCGTCATTTGTGCCTAGAAATTTCAAGAAATTTGAAGAGAGAAAAAGAAAGGGGAGAATCAAGTTAAGAGGGGCGCGAACCGGCCCCTAAAGTTGATCAAGGAAAATTGTTTGCTCAAGCCTTTCTACTCGGTGGAAGGCCCTCGTCGACGTGGAATGGTTGTTGGAACAAGAAAACCATTTGTTGTCGTATTTCTTCAAACTTTCAAGCAGAGAGGTGGAAAAGGTAAGGTCCAATCCTCTTTTGCATATACTATGGATGATTTGTATGTGTTGTGGTATGTAGAATGAATGAAAATCTTAAAATTGGGATGTTGTTGTGGTGATACTGCGAATGATACTATGTGGTGTAAATAATGAATTAACGTTATGTATTATTTTGGTTGTTGTTGTTATAGATTATGTGATGTAGAAATGAATGGAATGTACGAAAGTATGATAATGAAGATGTGGCTATGTATGTTGTGGTGTTGGCCAAAAAGGGGCTGATTTGGTATAGGTATGTGAGACTAATGTGATGTAATATTTTGGTTGTCGTCGACATGATTTTATGATGTAAAATGAAGTTTTAATGATTCAAGTTAAGATTTTAATTGTGTGCGATGAATTGGAAGGTAATGTGGTCCTAGTATGTTTCCTTGAATTTATGAAAATAATGTTGTGAATGTATGAATTATTGGTGTCATTGATGAATTTGAGAGAAAAGAATGCATTGTGTTGCTCTTGCCAAGTTTAGGTAGTTTCGGGGGAGTAGTACATTGTTGGAGTTATTTTGAATATGGTATGGATTACTTGGAATGTTCTTGAATCGTGTTGAATGGTTTTAGATTGTTATTTGAGTATGCGATCGTTAATATTAGTTTGAATATATGTAGTTGAATTGAATGTGAACGAATGTTTGTCGAATTGTGTAGAAAGGAATTATTGACGTTAGAATGTGTTTGAATCACTTGTGGATATTGCTAGTATGGTTGTTGGTTTGGTTGTTGTTTATTTGGCCAAGTTGAATTCTCGGATGTCCAATTTATAGGGGAAATCTTGTCGAAATTTCGTAGAAAAAGTAATGGTTTGGAATTGGATTCTTAGATGTTTATGGCTAATGTTCGACGCCTATTGATGTTATTGTAGATTGTGAGAAGTCGAGACGTAAGTTCGGAGTAGCTTAGGAAAGGCTAAGGTATGTGAAGCTCACCTTTCTTTTGTTGGCATGTCTTAGTTAAAAAAAAAGCTATGACACAATTTTCGAGGTAATTCTACTCCGATTGGTCCAGCATAGTTATGATCCATATTTGTTTCTTGATATTCATATTCGTAATATAGCCAAATTATGGTCTTTATGTTTTTCATGAATGGATTTCAAAGATTGCATAAAAGTTGGTTTTCAAAGAGTTTGTTTTCTAAACGATCCCGAAACTACGGACTTCCATAACTTTCGCACAAAGGCTCGGATCGCTTCGATTTGTTCGTAGGAAGTTCTAAGGTGAATATTGTTTACTAACCAGGCGGACTCGGGTTGGTTTTGACGTAATACTATGATCCCTATGGTTTAAATATGACTATAGACAGCAACGGTTTTGTTAATACGTTTATGATGTGTGTTATGTTTCCGAAAGAGATTTGATAAGACTAATGTCCGACTTTCAAATGACATTTCATTTGGATTACTTCATTGAGTCTTGGAAATGCTTTATTTGCACTTGGTTTCTCACTACTCTGTTCGTGCGAGCTGTAGCCACTCTTTCACTGCGTCCCGGCCCAGGGCATGTATTCGTGCACATTTCTCTGCATTATTCACACGTCCCTCCATGGAGGGCCGGGGCACGTATATTTACCGCGTCCCTTGCTAGCGGGGCCGGGCACGTTATTTGATATAATGACATGGGGAGGTGGCCGGATGGCACAGCGATGATTCCTTTTTTACCGCGTCCCTCCATGGGGGGCCGGGGCACGTTACATGTACACGCATATGATATGATTTTACGACCGCGTCCCTTACTAGAGGGCCGGGGCACGTTATATGTATATGTGTATACGATGATTTCATTCACCGCGTCCCTCGCGAGGGGGCCGGGGCACGTTATATGCATACTTTATGATTTTAAGGAAATGACATACATGATATATGTTTTTAAAGGCAAGTTTTATGGTTTTTCTGTACTCTTTATTTCGGTATAATCCCGCTTATTATATTTCATGCTTTACATACTCAGTACCTATTAAAATTACGACCCCACTTTTCTTCGGGGCGCGTTTCATGCCGCAAGTACACCTGTGTGAAAATATTAGTAGGAGATGTTCCGAATGGATTGGCGAGCTCCGGTTGCTCGAATACGCCGAGTCAAAGTATTATGATATGGATTCATGTTCTGTGTTAGAGACTTTGCGGACGGTGTTGTGGGTGTTAGATGTCGGTTATGTAAATAGCTATGTAAGTTTCGTATATTATTATGCGTTGTTTTATAAGTTTCATATGTTGCAAGATTTTATTTGATTTGAGAAAAACAAAAGTATATTATTCTTCGATAAATTTTCGTTATACATTTGTGTCATGATTTGAAAGCCGTAATTATGAGCATTAGGTGAGTCGACGGGTTCGCTCGGCCACGAATAAGGGTCGGTGCCCACCACACCTAACGGGGGGTGGGGTGTGGGGCCGAGGTCTCGGAGTTCACAGTTTGGGGGAGACTATGGCCAGAGGAGACCTCCAGTACTGTGATGCAGTCAGTGCGGTAGATTACATTCCGGACAGTGTCATCAGGGATTGGATGCTTGCTATGCCTGTGGTCAGGTTGGGCACATGATGCGAGATTGCCCGTCCGAGTGGTAGAGTGGGGGTTCAGCCCACAGGATCAGCGACTAGTTCTTCTTCAGTGCGCCCGGTAGGGCAGGTTCCCGTATTCCGAGTGGGCGAGGTAGAGGGCCGAGGGGGGAGCATCTACGGTGTGCCACACGAGGCCCCTATGTATGCTTTAGCGAGGACGACAGGATCTTGAGTCCTCCTCAGATGTGGTTACAGGTACATTGTCTGTATTTTCTTATGATGTATATGCATTGATAGATCCGGGTTCCACACTATCTTATATTACTCCATATGTTGCTGGTCGTATTGGGGTGAAACCCGAGCCAATTAAGCCTTTTGAGGTATCTACTCCGGTTAGTGATCCCGTGGTAGCTAGACAAGTATACAAAGATTGTATGATTATGATATGTGACCGCCAAACTAAAGTTGACCTAGTTGAGCTAGAAATGTTCGATTTCGATGTGATTATGGGTATGGATTGGTTGGCCTGATGTTATGCTAATGTTGATTGCCGAATGAAAGTAGTCCGATTTCGATTTTCGGGAGAGCCCGTGCTTGAATGGAAGGGTAATACAGCATCTCCAAGAGGTAGGTTTATTTCCTACCTTAAGGCAAGAAAGATGATAGCTAAAGGCTATATTTATCACTTAGTCCGAGTCCATGATACCGAAGCAGAGTCGCCAACTTTCCAATCTATTTCGATCGTGAACGAATTTCCGGATGTATTTCCAGATGAACTTTCAGGCCTTCCTCCGGAAAGAGAAATTGATTTCGCTATTGATGTGTTGCCGGACACTAAGCCTATTTCTATTCATCCTTATCGAATGGCTCCGGCAGAGTTGAAAGAGCTAAAGGCACAGTTGAAAGATTTGCTCGAGAAGGGGTTTACTAGACCCGATTCATCGTGGGGGAGCACTCGTCCTATTTGTAAGAAAGAAAGATGGTTCTCTACGAATGTGCATTGATTATAGACAGTTGAATAAGGTGACGATAAAGAACAAATATCCTCTTCCAAGGATCGATGATTTATTTGATCAACTACAGGGTGCCAAGTGGTTTTCCAAAATAGACTTGAGGTCGGGTTATCATCAAGTGAGAGTTAGAGAAGAAGATATTCCCAAAACAGCTTTCAGAACGAGATATGGCCATTATGAATTTCGGGTGATGTCATTTGGACTAACTAATGCTCCGACCGTTTTCATGAATTTGATGAATAATGTATTCAGGCCTCTCTTGGATCTATTCATAATAGTATTCATTGATGACATTCTGGTATACTCTCGCACAGAATCAGAACATGCAGACCATTTACGTATTGTTCTTGGAATTCTTCGAACTTGGGAATTGTATGCAAAATTTTCAAAGTGCGAGTTTTGGCTGAATTCTGTGACATTCTTAGGTCATGTTATTTCAGATGATGGCATTAGAGTTGATGCTCAAAAAATAGAAGATGTGAAGACTTGGCCAAGGCCTACGATGCCTACAAAAGTCCGTAGTTTTCTGGGATTGACAGGTTATTATAGAACGTTCGTAAAGGGATTTTTATCTATTTCAGCCCCATTGACGAAGCTAACCTAGAACTCAGCTAAGTTTTAGTGGAATGATGCTTGTGAGTGTAGCTTCCAAGAGTTGAAGGACAGATTAACCTTAGCTCCAGTCTTGACACTCCCAGAAGGGCTTTAGCATGTATTGTGATGCTTAAGTGGGTTAGATAGTATTGATGCAAAGATTGTGTTATTGTGATCGAGACAATGCGGCCTTGAAAAGTTACCCATGTGATGTTTAATAATTTATGCATTGAAGATGTGGAGACATTACTTGTCATCGTGTCACACCCCGATCTTACTCACCCGACCCCATATTCTAGAGGCCGAGCGAACCCTCTTATTACTCACGTAATCTCTTTGTATTCTTAAATCAAATGAAAGTAAAATACATAGTAAAATTTTAAAAGATCTTTTTTTATCGTTCCTCAAATTAAACAAAACTTCGTAAATGTAAGGACTCTATAACACAATGTATAATAAAACATACGGCTAGCGGGGCCGTTTTCAAAACGGACATCCTATATACACGACCCGGTCCGCAAAGTCTCTAACTTGAAATATCATAACACGAACAAACTTTGACTCGGCGCAAAGACTCCCGGACAATTGGAGCCTACCAACTCCGGACATCTTCTATGCAAGCTTTAGCTCATCCGGGTGCACCTACGGCATGAAATGCGGCCCCGAAGAAAGGGGGTCGATTTAGCTATGTACCGAGTATGTAAAGCAAGGAATAGCAACATAGTAAGAGATATAAGCATGAATAATAACGGGATATCATATCGTGAGTAAAGGAATGATCCCGTATACATATGAACAATATATCATAGAATCATAGAACATATCATAGGATAACATTTAGTAATCGAATGTCATCGAGGTCATATCATCGTATGCAAAATCATCATATTATCATCATATTTTCATCATTAGATCGTCGCGAACCGCCCTGCTCGCCCACATTGCGCCGAATTATATTGGCGGATTTTCCATATCATCAAATCCTATCATCGTCCGGCATCCCGCGTATCACACATCCTATGGGATGATAAGCCGGGACCCGTGGCAATGAAACATGTTTCCCTTCTCATTCCCCACATATACATGTATCCCATCCCCCCAACCCATGTACATACATGGCATCGCATAGAGCCCAAAGAAAGTCATGTATTTGTCGGAGTGACACATCAAACCTCCGATTACATTATGGAATATCATACTCGGAAGCTCATGTCTCACCTTGAAGGAACGATAATCATAAGGCGAGACTACCAACGGAGAATAACATTAAGAGAACATAGAACATATCATATCGCATCATTTTATATCATATCATATCATCTCATATCATATCATATCGTATCATATCATGTCATGTCATATCGTGTCATAGACATTTTCTCATATTTAGCATCATCTTTGTCATTGTAAAATCGTAGTCGTCGTTCTAGATATAGAAACTTTTAAAAAAATTGTAAAACTTGGATTTGGAGAAGAATAAATACTTTGAAAAACATTTAGGAACTTTTATGAAGAAAATTATGCCTTGGAATCTAGGGATTAGTTAAAACAACTATTATTTAGTAGTCGGAATGATGTCCAAAAGTTACCTTTAAAGGTAAGCACGAAATAAGCCAAATGGAGCCATAGGAGGAAATTAGGGAATAGTGGGCCCACTCGAGTCAAATGAGGCGGCGTACACAATTTACGTATAATACGTTTCATTCCGACTTATGCGAGTTTTAGGGTAAAGTTCGGATCCTATTCATGCAAGTCCTAGGTGTTTAGACAATTCTTTCAACTATTCATAAGCATTTAATTCAATTCAATAAATGAATAGTAGTCAAACAAGCTCGGATTTCTAGAATTAGAGTGGTCCCCGAGACACGTATTCAAGCCTATTACATCTAAGACATGCCAAAGAAAGAAGAGGTAAGCCTTACATACCTTTTCCACCTCATGCGCGACTCCAAATTCAAGTTCCAAATCCACCAAAATCTACAAATTGGTCACATTTACCAAACCTTAATTAGAGCATTTAGAAGTGGAATCTTAAGGTAGCACTTGTCTACCGAAATTTCGCCGTTTTCCCTATATACTCCATCCCACCAAGTTCAACTTGGCCAATTTCAATCAACAACAATCCGGGAATTTAACCATCCAAGTTATCAATACAACACCCTTCATACAATGCAAGAACTATGATAATTCAATATACTATGAAACCCACCACCTTCCTTGCATGCATATTTCCATGCATTTTTTCCATCTCTATCCATTCCAACAACAACACAAGACTACATAGAATTTACTCATTCTTTTCCTTCATAAATATAACACAACAATCAAATTTTAAACAATATTGATTCATCACTTTAATGCAGCCCACAACACTACAACTTCGATATATCAACACACCCAATTAATGATTTTCATTTTTTTACATTATACTCCACAACAAACAAGCAACTAAAAAAATAAATCAATTCATCACACTTCCAAAACATTTCTACTATTCGACCAAGCCTCCAACATACATACTTTTATATATATTTCATTCATTTCATTCATTTCTTCAACACATAATTCATCATCAACCACATACAAAATAACATTAAGTCTTTTCCTTTCCACTTGTTCTTCAACTTCCTCCTTGGCTTATGGTTATGAATTTGTGAAAATGATATATTTTGTTCCAACAACCCTTCCATGTCTACACACCTTCCAACATACATAAATCATGAAAACTAGGAGAAAATAATTTTTTTCCATCATCTTTCATGATCCATTTTTTGGAGTCTTGGCCGAATGGCCATGTTTCCAACCAAGGTTTTTCTTTTTTTCCAAGTCTTGCTCAATGTAAAATAATGACCAACCCTATATATATATTTAGAAAATATTTTTCCATATTTGCATCTTAGTCCCTCAAATGACCTCATGTCCCTTTTCTTTTTCTTCTTCTAGAATTTTCCTCTCTTTCTTGATGTTTCTTTTCTTTTCTTGAATTTTCTCACTTGGTCAAAGAAGACTTTGTGTCTTCTTTTGTACACTTTAGTCCATATATATATAACTTTTGTCCCCTTTTCTTATGAAATGGCCACATGCCACCTTTCTCTTATTTATTTATCTTTTTTTTTTCTTAAACTTTGTGAATTTTTTTCCCCCAACCTTCTCTACATTATTCCCATGATGCCACTTTCCAAAAGATGATCATAATAAAAATGACTTAACAAGTATTTCCACAAATAATAATGTTCGTAAAATAATATTCGTGGCAACATGTGGCCTTAAAATTTTCTTGAAAATAATCTCCCTCAATTCCACGAACTACCTCTTTGTTAATATCCAAACCATCAAAATCATATAACACATCGCTTATGTCTTTAACAAAGTCGGAAAATAAAAGAACTACCCAACTCATGATCTCGAATAATTTAAAAATATTCATGCATTAAAGATGTGGAGACATTACTTATATGGTGTGCATGTTGATATCTATACGGATCACAAGAGTCTCCAATACATTTTCAAACAAAAGGAGTTGAATCTACGACAAAGGCGGTGGTTAGAATTATTGAAAGATTATGATGTGAATATCTTATACCACCCCGGAAAGGCAAATGTAGTAGCGGATGAGCTTAGCCGCCGATCAATGGGCAGCCTATATGAAGTTCCTCCGGGGAAGAAAGAATTGATTCATGAGCTCCATCAACTAGCTAATCTTGGAGTACGTCTAATCGATTCGGGTGGAGCAGGAGTTAGTGTTAATAATCCCACAGTTTCGTCCTTGAACATGGAAATAAAAGAGCGAAAATATGAAGATCCTCAGTTGAGCTATTATAGAGAGATATTTCATGAAAAAGAGACGTCTACATTTGAAATTTCTATAGAGGGAGTTCTTAGATACCGAGGCAGGCTATGTGTTCCGAATGTTGCGTAAATTGCGTCGCTGAATTCTAGAAAAATCCCATTATTCTCGGTATTCTATTCATCCAGGGACGACAAAGATGTATCATGACCTCAAGTTGATATATTGGTGGGATGGCATGAAAAGAGACATAATAGAATTTGTAGCTCAGTGTCCAAATTGCCAACAAGTAAAGATCAAACATCAAAAGCCAGGAGGATTATTGCAAGCCATGGAAATTCCTACTTGGAAATGGGAAGTGATCAATATGGATTTTATTGTAGGATTACCCCGTTCCCGAGGCAAGTATGATTCTATATGGGTGATCGTGGACAGACTCACGAAAGCAGCTCATTTTCTTCCAGTCAGAACCACATATTCAGCAGAAGATTATGCAAGGTTGTATCTCAAGGAGATTGTGAGACTCCATGGTATTCCGATATCCATTATCATAGATAGAGGAGCGCAATTTATAGCCAAGTTCTGGAAATCCTTCCAAGAAGGTTTGGGTACTCAAGTAAGGCTAAGCACGGCATTTCATCCGCAAACTGATGGACAAATTGAGCATACTATTTAGACCTTGGAGGATATGCTACGAGCATGCGTGCTATATTTCGGGGGTAGTTGGGATGACCACTTACCTCTAATTGAGTTTGCATCTAACAATAGCTATCATTCTAGTATTCAAATGGCTCCGTATGAAGCTTTATATGGAAGAAAGTGTAGGTCTCCAGTTGGATGGTTTGAAATAGGAGAAGTATAGCTAATAGGCCCTGAGTTGATCCAACAAACAGTGGAAAAAGTCAAGGTGATCCGAGATCGATTGTTGATATCCCAAAGTCGTCAAAAATCTTATGCGGACAACCACCGGTGAGACTTAGAATTTCAAGTTGACGATTGGGTATTTCTGAAGGTGTCGCCAATGAAAGGTGTAATGAGATTTGGTAAGAAAGGAAAGTTAAGTCCTCGACACATTGGACCCTATAAGATTATCCGCAAAGTGGGTCAAATAGCTTATGAATTGGACTTACCTTCAGAACTTGAATTAGTCCATCTAGTTTTCCATGTCTCAATGCTTCGTAAATTTGTTGGAGATCCTACGAGGATTGTTCCAGTAGATGACGTACAGGTGACAGAAAAGCTAGTCTATGAAAAAGTGCCCATTGCCATATTAGACAGGAAAGTACGGAGACTTCGAAACAAGGAAGTGGCCTCAGTTAAAGTCTTGTAGTGAAATGACAACCGAGAAGAAATGACATGGGAGGTGGAAGAGAAGATAAGATCATATACCCGCATCTATTTCAGTCCCCGGAAGAGATTCATGATGAGATATCGAGATTATGAGGTATATACGTTTTCTTTTATGCATATGGGTCGTGTGTGGCCAACTTATATTGCTATTGTGTTGTGGCCCTGTGAGGCATTGTTATTATGGGTTGTTGTGACAGGATGGTAGTGCCATATTATAGGGGAAATTCTGGCAAAAATTTTCTAGAATCCCCGATGACTTAACATTCGAGGACGAATGTTCCAAAAGGGGGGAAGAATGTTACACCTCAAAAATTTTTCGTTAACGTACAGTGAGTAGACTAACGAAGGGCATGATGAATACGATGTTTTGATAAGTAAGATATAGCCATTAATGGTCCTAATTAAGATTTCCAAGACATTCGAGGTAAGAGAAGAAAGTTGCTAAGGAAAGCGAGGCATATATTGTGTGTCGGGTAAGATTTACGAGTATCAACTTAATGATGGCTTAATGATGCCTTGGAGAAGAGTGATAACGTCCCTTAGATTGGTATTGAGGTGTTAAACAAGTGTTAAGAAGGTTCCATAAGGATTGGAGATCGAACAAATGACGGAGAACATTTCTGGGAGAAGGAGTTATACGACCGACTTATACGGTCCGTATAACATTATACGGTCCGCATAAGGGTCCGTATAACACCCAAAGAGATGTCGATTGCTCATGGTGAACCACGACCACTTATACGGGCCGTGCAATGTTCCACGGACCGTATAAGTGTCCGTGGAAGTCCCGACGGACTGATTAAGTTGCAAACATATATAAATGTGTTCCCACTTCATTAATTTCATTTCCCACATTTCTTCATCTCTCTCTCAAGACCTCTAGAGGTTCCACATACTTCATCCATAAGAACACAAAGGAAATTGATGATCAACATCATCAAACCAACGAAAATCAAGAGTGTGAAACCCATTGAAGTTCATCTAAGTCAAGAAATCCCATTGGAAGTGGATTAGGGTTTTGGTGCAAGAAGACTATCTCCACTCAAGGCTTGTTCCTACAATATCTAAGGTAAGTTTTATGGTCTTTTCATGATTGTTTAAGGTCTTGAGAAGTTGAAACACTTGGATTGTAGAAGAATATGGAAAATGGATCATAAATGTGGGAATAGTGTCATTGTTGAGTAGTAGTTGGAATAAATCATGAAAATGGATATGTTGTGATTGTAAGTAGGTTATGAATGACATTTAGAACATGGAATAAGCATGGCATGTGAAAGATAGCGATAGTGAACTACGGTCATGATTATGGAAAATTTGAACTGAAATTGTGAAATGTGGATAATGCAAATGAATAATGATTGTTGTTATGAATGTTTGGGAGTTGATATGGAATATGGAAGAAGTCGTATAAACAAAGGAAATGCTGCCCAATTTTCTCTAGCTTTAGTAAGCACATTTTTGTAGCTAATGTCGATACGAATTCTCTTGAAGGTAGAACGTGTGCATTAAAGGAGAACGAGCAAGCGATAGAATAGTTAAAAGATAAAGGTATGTAAGGCTAGTCCTTTCTTTCTAAGGCATGAATCTTATGGCATGAATTTCCTCCTTCTTCATGAATGTCCTATCTTCAAGAAAACTAAGAGTCCTTGTTCATGAATAGCCATATGAGATAAGAGATACACTATGAGTACGATAATGATGATGATAAGCTTAAGTCTAAAGATTCTAGAGTCCTTGATATGATGTTCCTATTAAGCTAATGATGCTATCTATAATCTATTGATGTTGATCATTATATACACTCACCTTATTCTAGTTCCTTCAAGGTGAGGCAGAATGTTTATGAATGCTCCATAATGTAATCGAGGGTTCACGACCTTATGTCACCCCAATAAAGTATAGTCGTCCTTGAGTTTTCATGCATGTATTATGATGAGCATATTATGATGAGTATAGTATGATGAGTACATTATGATGAGCATATGATGATGATATTACACAACACTTATATGGCCGGGCAGTCATTGCTAAGGCGGTCAGCGTTTACACCATGGCCAGATGGCATGGGCAGACACCACTAGTGGGCGGCATGAGATGGTACCTCGAACGCGGGAGGCCTGGATACAGGCTAATGCTAATAATTATCACACCGTACCTGTATGGTCAGGCAGCTTATACATATATGCATACATGATATGATGACGATTATGAAAGTAAGCCAGCATGCATTATTTCTTTTATGATTCACAGCCAGTTACCGATTGCTCCTTATTTGATGCTTCCCTATTTCATTGATGTATTATTATCATTTATGCCTTACATACTCAGTACAATGTTCGTACTGACGTCCGTTTTCTTTGGACGTTGTGCTTATGCCCATAGGTAGACAGGGAGGTGATCCAGACTCGTAGGAGCTATTAGCTAATTGAGAGCACTCTATTGCTTCGGAGGTGGCGTTGATTATTCTTTTTATATATATATATGTATATGTATGTTTTGGGTGACGGGGTCCTGTCCCATCCATATGTCTAGTACTCTAGTAGAGGCTCATAGATACGCAGTGTGGGTAGTATGGTCTCACAAGTTTCTCATTGTATATATATATATATATATATATATATATATATATATATATATATTATTTTGATAGCCGAAGGGCTCATGTATATAATTAAATATGTTCCAAATGAAAATAGTTTTCTATGATTATGTGCATAAGCAATATGAATTAGAGTAGATGAGTAATAGAATGGGTGGTGCTCGATGGTCAGCCCCGGGTGCCCGTCATGGCCCTACTAGGGTCGTGACAGCTGTGACAAAAGTGGTATCAGAGCAGTTCGTCCTAGGGTTGTCTATGAGCCGTATCCTGCAGGGTCTTGTCTATGGGTGTGTCGTGCACCACACTTATAGGCAGGAGGCTGTAGGATATTTAGGATGTTCATCTATCTTTCTGATTATAGATCGTGCAGTAGAGCTAATGATAGAAAAGCTCGTTCTTGGTACTATTTTTGCTAAATTGCAGGATTGAGTCGATGAAGAGGACAAGTTCAATTAATAGGAGTGTAAGCAAGGTTCCGAAGGTGGACATGATACTCATATCACTCGTCAACTCAGGATCGAGGATGTCAAGAGGTATAAGAAAGAGCATCAGCTATTCCATCGAGGCGGACCCATTGGAGGATGTGGCTCTAGTAGGAGGAGACTCGACTGAGAAATCATATGACAAAGACCCGTTTAAGGGTTCGCGAGACTCCTGTGGACGAAGACGTAATTGAGAAAGTACGGAGCGGGGCACATCCAGATTTTTCCTATGTTTCGGACTATGTTAGGCCAGCTTCTGATGTTAGTATCATAAAGGTACCTAGTTCTCTATATTGGGATTTAGTTAACCAGGAGTTACCCACATATTGTGGGGGAGTACGAGATAGAGGAAGAAGAGAGTCAGTTAAGGAGCAGTGCTTTTAATGAGGACAAAGGGGCTTTATTTCTAGATATATCCGACCTAAGTTCTCTAGTATCTCATTCACAGGTATATGGCTTTTTCCATCAGAATCAGTTGTGGCTTATATGTATATGACCTAATCTCAGGATATCATCGATCTTTCGTTACTCCGGGGCCTCAGAAATTTGATAATGGATTGTTCTTACGAATAATTATAGTCAGGACATCCTTATTTCGGACATGAATTCTGAAATGAGAATTTTAAATTTTAAGTCTTATAAGTTTATGTACTCTCCGAGAGATTTCTTAAGGATGGATGCAGAAGTTGTCGTAGAACTAAGCAGATAAGGTGGGACATAAGAATTTTAAGAAATTGAAGAAAGATGAGGTGATATTTCATCCCCTACATTTATTAACAATATTAGATTGAAGCACCCAGGGCTTATAGTATGTTGGTCTTTAGGAGAAAAAAACCAGAAAGACGTTGAATAAAGGAATAAGGCACTAATGTTAGAAGGTGTGGTAGATACGAGTAGATGAGAATTGCAGATACTTATGGAAAAGGAGTGCGGTATGTGACCAAAGAAAAGGATATTGGATGATTTGTATTAATAGTGTATGTAAATCAAGGCTTCATAGACCGGAAAATAAGGAGCAGAACCAGAAAGTGAGTTAATCAATGAATTTGAGGCCCCTGGCAAGGACTAGATTATAGAATATATATAATTTTGACAAAGGATTTCAAGATAGTTATAAGGTAGTTTGTGGGAGTTCTAAGAAGGCCCCCAGAGTTGATACAGGACCTCAGGCTCCAGGACCGAGCAGGACGAGCCTCAGTTATTCCATGGAGACTGACCCCTCAGAGGACGCGATGATTCCTCCAGAGTTCTTGATCCCCAGGGAGGAGGACCCCTCCCCCCCAGAGGACAGTTATGACACAGATCCGTCCGAGTATTCGTACTAGGACACAGGAGGAGATTCCGAGGCCGTACCAGTACAAGCTCCTATGGTAGAGCACTACATCAGACCAGCCTCCCCGGTGAGTGTTACGGATTACTCTAGCCCTCTATCCTGGCCGTCGATAAACCAAGAGTTGCCCGGTTATTTATATCCCTCGGACTCAGATGAGAGAGATGATGAAGGCCAGACGAGCGGATGGTGGGTAGACAATGACGAGGAGTACACTTCACCTTATAGTCCACCAGATCAGACTAGAGACCGATCGGCTACAGGTATATGAGTCCTTATTGGAATTTTCTATGTATGTGCATTTGCTATAGATTATTATTTAATGGTGGTGAGCGGAAACCCAAAGAGACCGATAACCGAGTATTTATATGTAGCGGCGACCAAGGTGTGTTCGCTACCATTGGGAATCTGGAAATCTAGGACGAAAAGTAGTCATATATACAGATGAAAGGTGAATATTGAGAATTAAAAAGGCCAAAATAGTAATTGTGCAGTCGGAAGAGTAAGAGACCCTTTCTAATTCGGAGGGAGATGCGTTACGAAAACGTTTTGGAATCTGTCAAGACTTCAACTTGCGTTAGATTATGTGGTGAAGGTCATGCGGTGAGGTGGATACGATTATACCGATTAACGCACCGGATTTCATCGAGTTTCGAGGTTAAGCGTCTTTGCAGGGTGAGAAATACTAGGATGGGTGACCACTGGAAAGTGTACAAAAAGTCCTATAAATTTAGATATAAGAGGCAAATGAGAAGCTAGAGCAGCCTAAGGGAGATTGGAGTATGCGGAGTGGTTAGACACCTTAAGAGGTCACGTAGGACGAGGCGAACTAGATCGGTGAAGAGAAAGAAGGTGCATCACAGCTCTAGAATTAGGGTGAGTTTGAATAGCGTTTGGAAATATTTTGTAAGCGAGATGGTAGTAATTATATATATACGTATGCATATGATATCCCATACGTGGCTATATCAGCGGGAATGTCTATCCCGGCAACCAACGTTGCGGTATATGGAAGGCATTAATCTAACAGGGTAACGAAGCTCAAGTGACAAAAAATATATGGTACAAATGTTACAAGGTAAGCTCATGCTATTTTCACTACAGGTTAGGCTTGGAGAGTTTTAATGTAATGACATCTGGAAAGGAAACAAAGTGAGTAGATGGAAGGTACGGAGATCAAAATGTCAAAAAAAAGTGAAAAGTAAGAAACATGAGTGAGTGAAGCCTCCAGGAGGGACGACGGGCAATCACGGGACTATTTGGGTAAAAAAAAATTTAAAGGTAGGCATGCGAATTGGATAAAGTGTGGCAGTATGGAACAAAAGAGGAATGTGTGGGGTCAGAGAATAGGCTTCGATAAGTGGGGCTAAAAAGATAGTGACCACGACGAGGAATATGAAGTAAGAAAAAGAATAGTTAGGCCTTGTGACGATGTTAAGAGATTTCCAGCCCTCGAAAGGTATATAAAGGGATAAGTGTGTGGTCAAATTAACACCGTTACCTCTGACATGGAGAAGCTTTCCAAAAAGATGACTTAAGAATAGAACAGATTTGCGCGTTTAAAGGAATATTTCACAAACTTCAGAGTCGATACTACAAATAACAAGAGAAGAAAGGTGCTCGAGGAGGAAGAAACCCAAGGAAAGTTAAGGGTGAAAGTAGGAAAGGTACACTAATGGGTTGGTCGAAGGAAGAGGAGAGCATTTAGGAATAAAGTAACTGGAAATCTTTAACCATGGGAGTAAGAAGGATACTTTAACGAGTTGGCGGCAAGAAACCAATTACTCATCGAGGAAAGAACGAGGATGATGAGTCGACACAGTTGATTAGAAAATTAATGACATGGAATAAGAATTCATGTGAAGACCGAGAGATTCGATCATAGAGGAAATGAATGAAATATAAGGAACGTGCATGGAAGACCACCCGGCCGTAGCATCAGAAAGATAGATAAAGGTTCGGTGAGTGAGGATAGAGAGGGTGTAAAGCGTAAGAATTACGTGCTAAGAGCAAAAGTAGCGAGAACACTCGAAAAAAAAAAAACTTGGATGCACGAGTACAACACAAACGCGTAGTTAAGAAGGATTATGAGCAAGTGAGCTAAGCGGGCGAAAGGACTATTAGTGGATGGAAGGCTATGGAAATGTTGAAAAAAAAATGATGATATAGACATAAATGGAAGAAGAACTAAGGGAAAGAAGTTTTAGATATGTTATAAGCAAAGTCGGGACCAAAAACGAGGAGTAAGGTATAAGTGAAGACTTCCTAAAGGACGTGATGAATCTTGATGTCCCCATTAACTTGCGGGTCCAGAAAACCGTTAGTCATAAAAAAATAGAGGTGTGAAAAGACGGAAAAGAAGGCATCAGAATTGGATCTAACCCTTATAAGTATTCTGATTGGATACAAGACTGTAACTAGCAAGAAGATAGACAAGTCAGACCATACGATGACAGAACCCTGACCCTAAGAAGATCGTGAAGGGCGACAGATAATTATCAAAGACGACGGTTACTCGAAGGCTATGGGCGTATAAGGACCTCCTTAATAAGGGGGGAAGAACAAACTAGACTTGAGAGGAACTATGTCGTTTCAAGCTCCAGAAAAGGAGATTTAATAGCTCGGGGCCAGAGTTCGAGGAGTATTGGCATATCGGGAAGGTAACAGAAAGAAGTAGAAATGAATTGACAATAAGTGTACCATGAGGCACACATAGGGAGAAATTATGGAAGATAACTCAAGAGAGCTCTTTACGCCAAGATGAACTACGATATTTTTAGACCATGATTTGAATCCCTCGTATCAGGCAAAAAGTGCGCCGTACCTAAGTATGCAGTGACATGCCCTAAAGGGTAATGAAAAGAGCAAGAAATGTCTCCAAGATAAATTTACAAAGGGTGTTAGAGAGGATGACGAACCCAAAGAACACTTGGGATGACAATGACAATTGTAATAAAAGGAACAACGATTGGTAGTTTGGAAATTTTTGAAGGAAAGAAAGAACATCGCTCCTATGAATGGAAATAAAAAAGTTCACCGGATATTAGAAAATAGTTCATGGACCACTAATTATACTGAACATGAGAGCATATGATATGGAATTCTACGTGAAGCTATGCCCAACTACAATTGTAAGAAGGCCACACCGGAAAGCCAACAAGGAATAACGACTGACGAGACGATCGCCGATACAAGAAAATCGAAGATAAGTATACTTGCGTTGCAAGAGAGTCATAATAGAAGAATTGTCATAGTCCTATGCTTCTGGGATTGTATTGATAGATGTGAGGGAAGGAAGTAAAGAAAAATTTGTAGCAGGAGCTCAAAGATGTTGCGAGCTATGAAATTAGTTGAACTTGGATTATAAGTTTGCCATAAGTGTAACTGGACTGTGAAGGATAATAGATGGAAAAGAAACATTACGTATATACGTATTTTGGATAATGATATAACTGGCCTTAGAAAGGAACATAACCATTAGGTTCACTAGCGACACAGTTATGCTGGGTAAACATTTGGAATGTAAGGGTAAAAGAGATGGCGACAAGGATGTAAGGATTAGAGAGCCTGACTAATGGACTACAAAAAAAAAATCGATACAGAGTATATCTAAGATCAACGGGTACAAAAAGGATAGCCCGAATGGCACCGAAAGAGTAAACACAAAGAGGGTGCCATATAACAGGGAAACAAGGAGCGAGAAAAAGAGAATACTTACAGGACGATGAATAGTTATGGGACGGCAAGTCAAGACTACCATAATGAAGAAAGAACAAGAGCGAGATGCTAGTGAAATTTTTGATCATGTACCTGAGGACAAAGAAGTGAAAGAAGATGACTGAAGGCAATAAAAGAGTTAAGAAAGAATAAGAAGAGACTGATCCAAGTTATAGTTTAAGCAAATGGCAATCGGACCCTAAAGGAAAAATAATTGTTCTAATGAATCAAAGATTGTGTCGTGGGTTGGCAATACTACAACATTCGAGGACGAATGTTTTTAAGGGGGGAAGAATGTTACACCCCGTATCTTCAAAGAAGCACTTATCAAATTTGAAATATAAGTACGTTGAGTTACGGTTAAGTAAAATCACTTTGAAATATAAGCAAGCATTATCAAGTACATTTAATGAGTGAAGGGTGTATACAAGGTATACCGGAAGGTTTTATAAGGAAATGAGTGAAAGAAATGGAGTAGTACGACTTTGGAGAAAGGATGGGTAAAGTTTCGTGTGAAAATTTTGGTCCAACTTGAGAGACAAATATCTCTTAGCATATGAAGTATTTTGAAGTGAAACAAAGACCTAAAATGAAGTTCGTCGAGTCTAGTTTCCAATGCAACAAACTGCTAGTCGATAGGACATCAGAGTAGAGAATTATGGACGTTACAAGTTCAGCTGACAGAGCAGAAATGCGTGCTACAACACTGCTAAAGGGTAATAACCCCCTTTTTTTCATCATATTTTTCTAGAAATTTGCAGAAATTGAAGAGAGAGAGAGAGAGAGAGAGAGAATCATAGAGTAAGCAATTTTCAAGCGACGGAGTATTAATCGAAGCTCTGATAAACGTATGGATATGATTCTAGTATGGTTTTGCGGTGGATTCAAGGTGGATATTGAAGATATCGCTATTTTAACAAAAATAAGATATGAATCTCTCCTTATTAATATTACTTTTGGTTAGTTACGAAGATAGAGTGACGAAATGGTTGTATAATAAAGTTGTTGGTTGAGAAATTGGACAAACATCACGTGGGATGTTTTATGGAATATTTTGGTATTGATGATGATGTTGTTGATGTTGGTGCTGTTGTAGTTGTGGTTTTGTTGGTATTGTGATTTCGGGCTAGGCATATAAACAGGGGAGGTGCTGCCCGAATTTCAACAGATTATAAATTGATTTATTTGAAGGGCTAAGACAAGCGTATAACGATGAGTCTAACGATTGTGTGAATCCTCTTAAATGTAGACTTGCGAGCTCGAACGAATAAGAGTAGATAATTGGAGGCTGAACAGGTATGTTAAGGCTTTCCCTTTCTTTCATTTTGGCATGATCCTATGATACGAGCGAGTAATCGAGTCTCCATATTACTCTACTCTTAGAAGTATTAGGAGCACCTCAGTTATTGATGATCCTGTACTCATCTATTATGATTATTCCTTCTGTTCACGGGTCCCGTATATTGTATCATGATAAGGTTAGTTTATGTTTATGCATTACATTCATTTGCATACATGCATATTGACCCGTGACCAGCAGGGGTCATATACGAGTATATTATGTATATTATATATATGTATGGGGTATGGGAAAAGGGCGAGGCGTTATAGACGCATTACCACCTGATCAGCTGGTGCACAGTGATGATGATTATGATGCCCAAAGGGGCCTATATGATGATTATGATACCCGACGGAGCCTATATGGGATAGGGATCGAGCCGAACGTTCCTCAGAACTTTGACCTATGCATTGCATATCATACGCCCTCAGAGGCATTTTTAGTAAGCAGAGATATATAGATATGTTCAGATAGTAAGACATACAAATGCATTATACGTACATTCGGATAGTCGACACAGTGTGTTACATCGGTCGTTTAGTTTATGTTTCTCAGATTTTCTTCATGACTACTATGTGTATGTTACTCTTCTACCTTACATACTCAGTACATTATCCGTACTGACTCCCCTATTGTTCGGGGGGGCTGTATTTCATGCCCGCGTTCGGATAGCCACGAAGGCGGTTGCATCCTTAGGCTACTTCTTAACCCAAGCTTGATAAGGAGCACTCCTCTCATGCTAGTTGCCGTCTAGAATATATGTTTGATGTTTATGGGTAGGGCACGGGCCTGTCCGTCCCGTCCATATATGTCCGGTATGTCGAAAAAGGCTCATAGACGCTTATATTCAGTCAGACAGTGTGGCCCGCTCAACACATGTTTGGTTACATAGTTTTATGGGGTAGCCTTGTCGTCTTGTACCCTGGTTCAGTTTAATGATGCATGTATATATATATATTTATCTTTTGAGGGTGGTGACCCTCTAGTTTATGACATCTATCAGTCAGCAAATCATGTTATGAGCACCCTCAGGTGGCCTAGAATGAGCAGGAGCAGATATGTCATGTACGTTTAGTGGCATCTAGGAGGTCAGCTTCTGGGTGTCCGTCATAGTCCACCGGTTGGGCTGTGACAATATCCATAATAAAGAATGTCCTTAACTCAATCAAGTTTGTTAGAGCTTGAAATATTATTTATCTTCGGAGGCCTCCTTTTATTCGTCAAGATTCGTTGTTTAGAACAAGAACTACAAGACCTTATATGCTTCCCGAGCCTAAATCCCGGGGTTTCACTTGATTTGGGCTAAAATTTTATAGAGAAAGTTGGGAGAATGTTCTAGGGGGTTAGGGAAGGTTTGGAGAGATGGTTCAATGAAAATAAGGGGTAAATCCCCTTTTTATATTGTTCTAGGGTTGGTTTACACCGACCTAGAACTTTCCGCGCTCGGTAGCGCGCGTGTCGTGCACTGTAGCTGCGGGTTTCTGCTCTGCCTGCCTGATTTGTAACGTCTATAACTCTCTACTCCGATGTCATATCGATGAGCGATTCGCTGCGTTGGAAACTAGACTCAATGAACTTCAATTTAGACTTTTGTTTCACCTCAAAACTCCTGATGTACTAGGAGATATACTTCCCTAAAGTTGACCCAAAATTTCTGCCTAATTCTCCCAAATTTTTGAGAAACTTATTTTCTTCGGTTTGCTTGATGCCGGAACCTTTAGACACTTGCTTAACGCTTGTTAAGAGTATTCCTTAACCTTATAAGGGTTCCATGACCTCTCCAATCTTACGTTAGTTTACTCACGACGTAAACGACACGAAAATTTTCGAGGTGTAACATCAATCCAAAATCTTCCTTTCAAAGTCCATCCATAGCCATCAACTACAGCACAACACCTTATGACCTTCCTTCCACAACTATTTTCACATTTAGGACTTGCTAAGCCTTCATATCAACCCAAAATAGGAAGCAAAGTGAGAATCATACCTTACAATTTACTCCAAAGCTTATCCACCACAATTTTAACTAGAAGCAAGAACACACCTCTTCTATGAACTAGCTTAGGGTTTCAAGGTTTAATCTTCTTTGGAATTATCTTGGGATGACTTGGAATGTTTGTGGGTGTTTGAGAGAGCTTAGGGGTCTAGAAGGACCTGATTTTTGGTGAAAATGATCCCCAAGGTCATGCCCTTTTTATTTATAACAAAAGAGCAATTTTCCACCACCTCAATTCCACGGTCACTTTCATGGACCATGAAAAAAATTCACTGGTAGTGAAAGTGGTTGTGAAATCAGTCCAGTGGATCCTCCTCACTGACACCATTTCATGGTGGCAAAAATTTCATTTTCATCATCCGTGAAATTATTCATGCTCCGTGAAGGGTAAGCTTAGCCCCCGGTATATTGGACCTTACAAAATTGCGCACAAGGTAGGACAAGTGGCTTATGAACTAGATTTACCTCCAGAGCTTGAATCAATTCATCCAATTTTTCATGTGTCGATGCTCCGTAATTGTGTTGGAGATCCTTCCAGAATTGTGCCTCTAGATGATTTTCAAGTTGCCGAGAAGTTGGCTTACGAAGAAGTACCCATTGCCATAATAGATAGTCAAGTGCGGAAACTCAGAACTAAGGACGTGGCCTCAGTCAAGGTCCTGTGGAGCAACAATAATAGAGAAGAGAGGACTTGGGAAGAAGAATAAGATATGAAGTCTCGATATCCTCATTTATTTCCACCACCAGAAGAGGTCCAAGATGAGACGCCATTATTCTCAGGTATGTAGTACTTTCTTTTAATGGTTGGGGTTGTGTGTGGCCATGTTTTCTTGCTGTTGTTATTGTAGCCCCGTGAGGCGATGTTATTTTGGGTTGCTATGACAGTATGGTAGTGCTATATTATAAGGGAAACTCTGGCGAAATTTTGGTAGAATCCCCGAGAACTTAACATTCGAGGACGAATGTCCTTAAGGGGGGGAGAGTGTTACACCTCGGACATTTCATATCGTTGTGCTGTGAATAGACTAACACAAGATTGAGGTGGACATGAAGTCCTTATGACTTTAAGGAGGGCATTTGGTATCTTTAAAGTGCATACGACAAGATTTAGAAGTTAGATGAATCGGTGGAACTAAGTTCGTCGAAGGAAGCAAAGTATAAGTCATGTTTGGGAAGGTTTTTGCAATTATCGAGTTAATGATTATTTAGTAATGTCTTGGGAGGGATTTATAAGGCTCCTTAGATGGTTAATGAAGTGTTAAAAAAGTGCAAAGAAGACTCCATAAGGATTTGAGATCAAACGAATCAACGAAAATAATTTTGGAAAAGGTGAGTTGTACGACCACTTATACGGTCCGTATAATGGTTTGTATAACAGTTACAAGCTCTAGGATATTCCACACACCATATAAACACAAACCCAAGAGAGGTCAAGGATTAAATACCAAGAATCAAGAGTGTTATATCCCGTATTTTTAAACATCGGGACATTCTAAAGCAAATTGCGACAAGTTAAGGACAAGACTATTTTGGGATACGAGGCAGAGACTTTTAACCTCCGATTTTGTTTTAATGCACAAGTTGCCTATAAATTTTATTTGGTATAGAAATATTAATGGAGATTAGGGATTAATTAACCATGATTAGATTATTAAAGTGGGATGAAGACTTAATTATTTCATTAACCAAGTCAAAGTTGGTCGTGTGGGTCCCACCCATGGCTTGGCCACATTTGATTGGGTCAATCCATGATTGGGACATGTGTCCAACACCTAGGCACCATATAAAAGGAAATTTGATGACCAAGCACACCATTTTCATCTTCACAAAACAAGAGAAGTTAGAGAGAGAGAGAGAGAACCTCTCGGCCATGGGCTATAGAGAATAACCTTGCAAAAACCTTGATCAAATTTAATTTTCTTCAAGCAATTCAACTCCTTAGAAGGTTTATATTAACGTGGAGTTGATTTTAGAGCAACAAGAACAAGAATAAATTCAAGGCACAAGTTGGAGCCAAGTTGGAAAGCCAAGTATTAAAGGTAAGGTTTAATCTCCTTTTGCATGTGTTGTGGATGGTTTGAATGTGTTATAGTATGTATAAATGAATAGAAATCATGGAATTATGTATGTAGATGTTGAGGCCGTGTAGGGGCTATTTGTGTAGGGAAATGGTGAATTGATTTACTTGATATTTTGGTTGTTGTTGTTATGGATTTTGTGATGAAAATGAAAGTAGTTGATGGTTCAAATTGGAGTTGAAATCGTTGTGGGCTGTTGTAGAAGATAGTATGTTGTTAATATAGTTTCTTATGTTTATATGGATAATATTGTAACGTATGGATTGTTGGTATAGTTCATGAATTGAAAGGAAAGAATGTGTTGTTCTTGTTCTTGTTGAGTTGGACGATTGCGGGTTGTAGCGTATGTTGAATGGGATGTTTTGAATATTGCGCGGGTTGTCCGAAGTGTCCTCGAGTCTTGTTTGAATAGTCTCGGGTTATGCACTTGAACGCATGATCATTGGTGTTGGCTTGATTGTATGTGGTTGATTTGAATGTAAAGGAAATGTCGTCAAATTATTTAGAAAGGAGTTACTAATGTTAGAATGCGTTTTGAATTCCCTCGTAGCCTAATCGTAGTTCTTGATATCTTAATATAGGTTAGAGTACTATTGGGCAGCGTATACGCGTGTGTTGCGAGTAAACGCTAAAGGTATGTAAAGCTTACCCTTTCTTTCTTTTGGCATGTCCTAGATGTAAGTATGATATGATATGAGCTTTGGGGAAATTCTATTCGCAAATTCCGAGTATGATTTATGATTCTTATTCATTTCTTGATGTTAAAACTCTCGGGATGATCGAGCTATTACCCTCGAGTCTTTTATATGATTGAATAGTAAATGATGCGTAAAGTTCACATTTCTAAAGGATTCTATAATGAATAATATCTATAACTTTTATAAGGGGACTCGGATTAACTTAATACGTGTCTATGATTTACGAGGCATTATTGATATAGTTTGTAATGATATTCAAGGAGTGCGAGTGTGACTATTATCTTGTTGCTCGGCGAGCGATTAGTCTATTTATCTATTTAGTCTCAAAATATGATTTATATGTATATGGTAACTCTCTACCTGCTCGTGCATCTTGTCACATCTTTCACTGAGTCCGGGCCGGGCATGTTCTCGTGCACGGTTTCTGCTGCATTATCCGAGTCCCTCACTAGAGGGTCGAGACACGTTATATGTATATGTATATGATGATATGATGACATGATGATATGATGATACGGGAATGATGGCCGGGATGGCATATGATGACTTTATTCACCGAGTCCCTCACTAGAGGGCGGGACACGTTATATGTACATGTATATGATGCTTTATTTACCGAGTCCCTCAAATTTAGGAACTAGAGCCGATAAGTTCCTAAATTTGATAGGCGATTATCTAGTTATCTAGAATATAGTCTCCTTCAACTCCTAGGCATGATATTGGCATGGTAGCGATTTATGGGTATGGAGTACACAAGTTCGTGAAAGGCCTAGGGCCACACTTGATGGATAGATGCTTGACGAGCGTCCCTCATGCTCGGACAATATGGATATTGCACGTATTCAAGCCCGTGCTCGTTTCATCTGAAAGAAAGCTTGCAACAACAAAGAAGTGGTGATGATGACAGGATACCTATTATGTCTAGATCTTCGAGTGCTCCGAATGAGTCTAGAGGTGAGCCGGTACAAATTCTCTTTGACATTACATGTTTATCTGGGGGTAGTGCACCTCCCCGTCGGTATTCGGTTACTCTTAAGATTTGATAGAACTACTATGTGTGGGTTTGTATTAGTCGGGATCTCGGTTTTTAGAGGTATATGTTTTGGGTTCCCATTCGTAGTGGCACCGTGCCACGGCTCCCGTATATATATATATATATATATATTTTGGGATGTCGTATGTAGTGGGTTGCTATTGTTGGCTTGCGTATATGTTTAGTTGCCCCTCGGTGTACCCATGTTGTGATAGCCTTCGGTGACGATGTACGATCTTTACGGTTGGTAGTTGTGACTCCATAATGGGCCGATAGGTTCACACGCGCCGGTATATATATATACATATGCGGGGGAGAACCCCCGAGTTTGAGACGACATCTTGCCTTTTTATATATAAGTTTCTTATCGGGCTAGTTGTGGGCCAATAGATCTCGAGTGTATACGAGTGGTCACGGCTCGGGCATATTATCGGTACTTTCTCATGATTTATATGCTTTGATAGACCCGGACTCCACATTGTCATATATTACTCCGTATATTGCGTGTCGGTTTAAAAATCAAATCGGAATCGATTAAACCTTTTGAGGTGTCCACACCCGTTGGTGAATCAGTGATAGCTAGCCGAGTATATAGAAATTGTGAAATTGTGATTTGTGATCGCCGTACCATGATTGACTTGCATGAGTTAAAGATGGTAGATTTTGATGTTATTATGGGTATGGATTGGTTGGCTTCTTGCTACGCCAATGTCGATTGTAGAATGAAAATGGTTCGTTTCCAATTCCCGGGAGAACCAGTTTTAGAGTGGAAAGGAAATACGGCGTCACCAAAGGGTAGGTTTATTTCCTATCTAAAGGCAAGGAAAATTATTATCTAGTGCGGGTTCAAGATGTAGAAGCTGAATCGCCGACTTTTCAGTCAGTTCCTGTGGTGAATGAATTTTCGGATGTGTTCCCGGAAGAGCTTCCAGGCCTTCCTCCCGAGCGGGAGATTGATTTTGCTATTGATGTGTTGCCAGACACTAAGCCTATATCCATTCCTCCCTATAGAATGGCTCCCGCAGAATTGAAAGAGCTGAAGGAGCAATTGAAAGACTTACTTGAGAAAGGCTTTATTAGGCCTAGTTCATCCCCGTGGGGAGCACCCGTATTGTTTGTCCGGAAGAAAGATGGCTCTTTGAGAATGTGCATCGATTATCGGCAATTGAATAAGGTGACGATTAAGAATAAATATCCTCTTCCGAGGATTGATGACTTATTTGATCAATTACAAGGTGCCCAATGATTTTCCAAGATAGATTTGAGATCCGGGTATCATCAAGTGAGAGTTAGGGAGAAAGATATCCCTAAGACAGCTTTCAGAACAAGATATGGCCATTTTGAGTTTCGGGTAATGTCATTTGGGCTAACTAATGCACCGGTGTTTATGGATTTAATGAATGTTGTGTTCAGGACCTTTCTAGATTTGTTTGTGATTGTGTTCATCGATGACATCTTGGTGTATTCCAGATCCGAGGCAGAACATGTGGATCATTTGCGTACTGTCCTCAGAGTTCTTCAGACTCGAGAGTTATTTGCAAAATTTTCTAAGTGTGAGTTCTGGTTGAACTCAGTGACATTTCTTGGGCACATTGTTTCAGTAGATGGAATTCGGGTAGATAGCCAAAAGATTGAGGCCGTAAAGACTTGGCCAAGGCCTACAACTCCTACGGAGGTAGGTAGCTTTCTGGGCTTAGCAGGTTATTACCGGAGATTTGTTGAAGGTTTTTCTTCTATTTCTGCACCACTCACAAAGCTGACCCCGAAATCAGCAAAGTTTCAATGGACAGATGCTTGTGAACGTAGTTTCCAAGAGCTAAAGATAACCTGCGCACCGGTCTGACACTTCCCGAGGGATTGGAAGGTTATGTTGTTTATTTTGATGCTTCGGGTATCGGGCTAGGATGTGTGTTGATGCAACATGGAAAGTGATTGCATATGCTTCAAGCAATTAAGAAACATGAAAGGAATTATCCAACCCATGATCTTGAATTAGCTGCAATGATTCATGCATTAAAGATATGGAGACATTATTTATATGGCGTTCGTGTAGATATTTATACAGATCATAAGAGCCTTCAGTATATCTTCAAGCAAAAGGAGTTGAATTTGCGGCAACGACGATGGTTAGAATTGTTAAAAGATTATGATGTTGATATTCTATATCACCCCGGAAAGGCAAATGTTGTGGCTGATGCTCTTAGCCGCAGATCTATGGGAAGTTTGTGTGATGTACAACCAGAGAAAAGAGAAATGGCTCATGAGCTCTAGCAGTTAGCTAGCCTAGGAGTTCGAGTAGTGGACTCAGGTAGCAGGGGAACTACTATTCAGAATTCAGCAGTCTCGTCGCTAGTAGTGGAAGTGAAAGAGCGACAATACGAAGATCCCATGCTAGTGCATTACAGAGATACACTCCCTCAGAAAGAGGAGTCATCATTTGAGATTACGGGAGACGGAGTTCTCCAATGTCGAGGCAGGTTATGTGTTCCTAATGTGAGAGGTTTGCGCCACCAAATATTGAGAGAAGCTCATTGTTCCCGTTATTCTATCCACCCCGGAGCAACGAAAATGTATAACGATCTTAAATCCATGTATTGGTGGAATGGGATGAAGAAAGATATAGCAAAATTTGTAGCTCAATGTCCCAATTGTCAACAAGTGAAAATCGAGCACCAGAAGCCGGGCGGATTGTTACAAGCTATAGAGATCCCAACTTGGAAGTGGGAAGTGATTAACATGGACTTTATTACAGGTTTACCCCGTTCTCGACGCAAGTGTGATTCCATATGGGTGATTGTGGATAGACTCACCAAGTCAGCTCATTTCTTGCCAGTCAGAACGACGTATGTGGCAGAAGATTATGCAAAGCTCTATGTTAAAGAGATAGTGCGACTTCATGGCGTTCCAGTATCTATTATCTCCGATAGAGGCACTCAGTTTACAGCAAATTTCTGGAAGTCCTTTCAAGAGGGCTTAGGGACTCAAGTGAGCCTTAGCACGGCATTTCATCACGGACCGATGGACAAGTGGCGTACCATTCGGACCCGAGGATATGTTACGAGCATGTATGATAGATTTCGGAGGAAATTGGGATGATCATTTTCCACTCATTGAATTTGCTTATAATAATAGCTATCATTCTAGCATTCAAATGGCACCGTATGAAGCCTTATATGGGTGAAAGTGTAGATCCCCAATTGGGTGGTTTGAAACCGGAGAGGCTAAACTGATAGGGCCGAATTTGGTCCAACAAGCCATCGAAAAAGTCAAGCTTATACAAGATCGGCTATTAGCGGCCCAGAGTCGTCAAAAGTCCTATGCGGATAATCGTCGAAGGGACCTAGAGTTCCAAGTCAAAGATTGCGTGTTCTTGAAAGTGTCGCCAATGAAAGGCGTTATGAGATTTGGCAAAAAGGGGAAGCTTAGTCCCTGGTATATTGGGCCTTATGAAATTGTGCGCAAGGTAGGCAAAGTAGCTTACGAATTAGATTTACCTCCTGATTTGGAGTCAGTCCATCCAGTGTTCCATGTCTCGATGCTATGAAAATGTGTTGGAGATCCTACTAGGATCGTCCCAGTAAATGATGTTCAGGTGACAGAAAAGTTAGCTTATGTTGAAACACCCATTGCCATACTAGATAGGCAAGTACGGAGGCTTAGAAACAAAGAAGTGGCCTCAGTTAAAGTTTTATGGAGAAATAATAATCGAGAAGAAATGACATGGGAAGCGGAAGAAAGCATGAAATCCAAATACCCGCACCTATTTCAGCCCCCAGAAGAGGGCCAAGATGAGACGTCAAGATCATAAGGTATGTATGCTTTTCCTTTTATGTATTTGGGTCGCGTGTGACCAAATTATATTGCTATTATGTTGTAGCCCTGTGAGGCATTGATATTATGGGTTGTTGTGACAGGGCGGTAGTTCCATATTATAGGGGAAACTCTGGCGAAATGTTTATAGAATCCCCGAGTGCTTAACATTCGAGGACGAATGTTCCTAAGGGGGGAAGAATGTTACACCTCAAAAATTTTTCCGTTGATGCACAGCGAATAGGCTAATGAGAGATGCGAAGTATGCAATGTTTCAATAAGTAAGAAATAGCATTGGATGATTCTAAATAAGTTTTGAAAGACATTTGATGTTAGACGAGAAAGTTGCCAAGAGAAGGCCATGTTTACGATGAGTATCGGAAAGGATTCGTGAGTAGGAAGTCGATGATAACTTAATGATGTGTTGGAGAAGAGTTATAACTTCCTTTAGATTGTTAATGAAGTGATAAACAAGTGCTAAGAAGGTTCCATAAGGATTGGAGATCAAACGAAATGACGGAATCAAACTTGGTGGAACAGTGAGTTCCACGGCTAGTTCCACGGCCAGCAGTGTGTTCCACGGACCGTGGATGGGTCCGTGGAACTACCAGAAGAGAAGGCAGCTGGCTGGTCATGAACCACGACTAGCTCCACGGACAGCATTGGGTTCCACGGACCGTGGAACAGTCCGTGGAACACCCGACGGGCTGAAATGTTTTAAGTGTTTAAATGTGTTCCCAACTTCATATTTTCATTTCCAACATCTCTCTACTTCTCTCTAAGACTTCCTAGGGCTTCATAAATATTTCATGAACAAGGATTCAAAGTAAATCAAAGGTGATCATCATCAAACCAAGTGAATCAAAGTAAGAGAACCCATTAGAGTTTATCGAAAGCAAGAAATCAAGTGAAGGAAAAATCTAGGGTTTGGCTCAAGTGAGGGATATGCCACCAAGGTTCAATCCTAAACCATCCAAGGTGAGTTTTATGATGTTTCCATGTATTATAAAGTGTTTAGAAGATGAAACACTCGGATTACGAAAGAATATAAGAAGTGGGTCATAAATGTGTGAATAGTAGCACTTTTGAGTAAACGTTTGGAACGAGTTATGGTTCTTGATGCTTTATGAATATGATCATGTTATAAATGCTATTGAGAGTGTGGGAAACAACATTGTATGTGAATGAACGTATTGTCGAGTTATGACTATGGATGTGGATAATTGAAGAGAATTGTGAAGTAAGAGTAATGTAGTTGACTAAAGGCTATTGTAATGATATTATGAACGTTATTATTGATGGTTGGGAGTTGGCATGTAATACAAGGAAAGTCGTATAAATAAAGGAGATGCTGTCCGATTTTCTCTAGAATTAGTCATAAATGCTAAACGCTATCCATCACCTAATATGAGTATGCACTTCAATGAAGGTAGAACGTGAGCTTTGAAGAAGAACGCTCAAGTGATAGAATAGTCGCACGAAAGGTATGTAAGGCTAACCCTTCTTTCATAAGGCATGGTCCTTTGGCCAATTGTTCATCTCTTATGAGTCCATGATACTTTCTAATGATCTTAACTCGAGAAGCTATTAAGCCAATGATGCTCAATGATATGATTGTACTAAGTCCCTTATACGACGAGTAATACTCATACTTGATAGAAGGTAATGAATGACGATATTAAGAAGGCTAAAGATAGATATGAGCTTATACGTATGTGTGTGTGTATTGTAAACACCGAGCTTATATGGCCAGGTAGAATATAATGGATATGTGTGTGTGCCCGTGGAGGAAGGGTATTGTGAACACCGAGCTTATATGGCTTCGGTAGAATATAGTAAGTATGTATACATGTATATATATAACGATGCGCGCACACCACTGCAGTTAGGTACGAACAACACTGAGCCTTGGTAGGGCCAGTACGTGAAACACCGAACCTTCGCGGTCGGCATGCTATATAAATGCTATGTATATGACATCTATATGAGTACGATTATGCTATGTATATGACATCTATATGAGTACGATTACGCTATGTATAAGACATCAATTAGAGCATGAATATGATAAGACGACGTAAGTGTCAAGTGAGGGCTATATATATATATATATATATATATGCAATGTATTGATATGAGTACGAACATGAAAGAAGATATGAACATGAGTACGAAAATAGATGCAAAAAGGTAAGTGAGCAAGAATACGAATGTATGTACGCAGGTACGGAATAGAAATGGAACGTCCCTATGGAAGGCAGGTAAGTGCTATAATGATGATACCGTTATCTCCCATCTTGTGACATTTCATATGTTATCCATTATGCTCCTATATTGATATTGATCATGCTTTACATATTCGGTACATTCTTCGTACTGACGTCCTTTTGTTTGCAGACGCTGCGTCATGCCCGCAGGTGGCCAGGGAGACAGATTTGATCCATAGCTGTGTTACCTCAGGACTACGTAGCGGAGCTCCATTTCATTCGGAGCTGCAGCTTGTGGTATAGATTCTTTTGTGTATATATTCATGGGCACGGCGGGGTCCTGTCCCGCCCATATGTTATGATATGATGAGGCTCGTAGACATTGTGTATATGGTTAGATATGTTCGGCCTTGTCGGCCTATATTTTGGGATGTTGTTTGATCGCCTTGTCGGCGCATGTACATTATATGGGCATAGATGTTATTGATTATATAGATGTGTTACTGCCCGATGTGATTAGAATGATGTCGAATGAAAAGCGTGATATAATGATGTGGCTCACCTAGAATGTGATGTATAAGTATATAAGGGGTGCCCGGGTGGGCTAGCACCGGGTGCTCGTCGCGGCCCTCAAGCTGGGTCGTGACAGCTTCTTGTTATGCTAACGTTGATTGTAGAAACAAGACAGTTCGGTTTCAGTTTCCAGGGGAGCCAACTATAGAATGGCTAGGGAATACGACATCTCCGAGGGTAAGTTTATTTCATACCTCAAGGCAAGAAAGATGGTTAGAAAGGGTTATATTTATCATGGGTTCCATGTGCATGATTTGAAAGCGCAGGCACCGATTCTTCATATAATGTTTCCGTAGTCAATGAATTTCATATGTATTTCTCAGATGACTTCAGTTATGTCTTCCTCCCCGAATGGGAGATAGAGTTTACTATAGATGTGTTGCCAGATACCTTTCCATACTAATGGTACCTCTGACGATTCCAAAGAATTGAAGGATGATCATAGAAATTTGTTAGAAAAGGGCTTCATTAGGCCAAGTACATCACCTTAGGAGCACCGAAATGCTTCGTGAGAAAGAAAGATGGGTCGCCGCGAATGTGTATTGATTATAGGCAACAAGGTGACCATAAAGAATAGATATCCCCTCCCCCGGATTGATGATTTATTTGACCCTTGAATTCTTGTGGATGAAGGTGCTAAGTGTTTCTCGAAGAATGAACTGCGAGAAGAGGCTACCACCAGGTGCAGGTAAGAGAGGGCAGATATTCCAAAGACTGCCTTCCCAGGACCCGGAAGAACGGGCACTATGAGTTTAGGTGATGTCTTTTGGGCTGACTAATACTCCCGGTGTGTTTATGGACACGATGAATCGGGTATTCAAGCCGTTCCTAGATATGTTCATGATTGTATTTATTGATGGTATTCGGTCTATTCACTATCGAAGAGGAGCATGCGGACCATCTGAGGACGCACTAGATTGCTCCATACCGGTCCATATAAGTTCTCTAAATATGAATTCCGGTTGACTTCCCAAGCAGTACCTTATATTATTAAAATTATACGCATCCGGGTGGATACACGATAATATTGAGGCCGTAAAGAACTGGCCTAGACCTACGACGCCTACTGAGGTACGTAGTTTTCTTAGTCATTTCGTAAGATTTGTGGTGAAGTTGGGTTAGCAGGATATTACAGAAGATTTGTGGTGAAGTTTACTTCGATTTCAGTGCCTTTGACGAGGCTAACTCAGAAGGCAGCTAAGTTTCAATGGACTGATGCTTGTGAACGAAGCTTCCAAAGAAAGAGAAGTTGACTACGGCTCCTCTAACCCTCTCCGAGGGCCGGAGACAATTATGTCTTTATTGTGACGCTTAGAGAGTTGGGCTAGGTTGTGTATTAATGCAGCATGGCAGAGTTATAGCCTATACCTCCCGGCAGCTCAGGAAGCACGAAAGAAATTATCCTACTCATGGTCTGGAATTAGCAGCGGTGATTCTGTTATATCCCGTATTTCGTACATTGGAACAATCCGAATTAACTATGATAAGTTAGGGTCCAAACCATTCCGGGATACAAAGTCGGGACTTTTGGCCTTTGATTTTGTTTTGCAATATAATTGGTTCATGAATTTTTTGGTATGGAACAATTAGGAAAATTTGGGACCAAAATTGATAATTAATGGAAGTTGAAAATCATGCATTTTTTCCATGTGTGGCCGTGTAGATGTTGGAGTTGGCCCACACAATTTGTGTTCAATTTTAATTGCTCCAACACATATGTGTGGGCCATAGGGACAATTGTGCACTTCATATAATGGCAAAAGATGATCAACTAGTCTTCATTATTCATTTCAACACTTAGACAAAAAAAAAAGAGCAAGAAGTGAAGAGAAAGTGAGAGCTCTCGGCCAAGCCTAGCAAAAATCAACTTCCATTCAAGCCTTCCAAAATTATTTCTTTGATGCAAACCCACTAAGTTGAGGTCCCTAAGTAGCGTGAAAGTGTCGTTGGAGCGATCCAACCATCCGTTAGTTTTCATTATCGCACACCCTATCCTCTTGTGAAGTGAAGGAAGAAAGGTAAGATTTGATTATGTTTTATGTGTTATAAAGGTTGTATGTATATTGTAGTATGCTAAAATGAAGGAAATTCATGAAATATAGTAAGTTGTAATTGAGGCCATGTGTGTGAGGGTTGGGCGTGTGAAGTGTGTGTGTGTTGTGTTATGTTTAAGTGATGAATTAAGTCCTATGTAGTATGTTAATTGTTGTAGGGTGAAGAAATGAATGAGAATCATCAATATATGTATATATGGTATGTTGGCCGAAAATGGGGCATGTTATATGACAAAGAACGCATTAATGTCGCTTAACGTTTTAGTCGTCGTCGTTATGAATTCTATGTTGGAAATGAATGTTTAATGACTCAAATTGATATCGTAAGTGTTGTGGGCTGAATTGAAGGCTATTGTACATTTGATGTAATTTGTATAACTATGAGAATGGCATTGTTAGAATGTGAATTGTTGATGCAAATCATGATTCGGAAGTTAGAAATGGGTTGTAGTGGTGTCTCGGGTTTGGGGACGGTTTTCGGGCAAATTGGAGCTTTGTTGGATTGTTGGAAATATTGTATGAATTGTTTAAAATGTTGTTGAATGTTGTTGGTATGGATTTGGATTAGTATATGAATGTATAAGCGTTGATGTTGGCTTGAACGTGAGTCGTTGAATCGAATATGTTGAAAGTTGTTGAATGATGTAAAAGAGAGTTATTAGTGTTATATTGCTTTTCGGATTGATTATTAATGTTGCTAGGTTGGTTGTTGTTGTTGTTGTTGTTGTTGATTTTGGCCGAGTTAAATTCTCGGGGTGGCCTATTTACAGGGGAAATGCTGCCCAAATTTCTGTAGAATTAAGGGCGAAATTGGAATTAAATGCCCAAAATGCCTATAGCTAATGTTGGCATATTATGACTTGTTTGTAGACCTTGGAGAGCCCGAGGCGTAGATTGGCTTTAGCTTGAGTTTGGATTAGCGTTGAGTGCGTACGAGGTATGTAAAGCAACCCTTCTTTCTTTTGGCATGCCTTAGTTAAAAATAGGCTATGACACGAACTTCGAGGAAACTCTATTCTCGCAATCCGAGCATGTCTATGATACGCATTTGTTTCTTGGTATTCATATGTTTGATATGATGAAATATTGATCCTTATGTCCTTAGAAGTATTGATTTACCAAAGTTATATGAAAGTTTAATTTTTTTTTAAAAAAAGGGGTTTTTATTCTTAAACGATTCTAAAACTACAAACGCCCATAACTTTCACAGAAAAGCTCGGATTGCCTTGAGATTTTCGTAGAAGGTTGTATGATGTTAGATGACTATGTTTTCCATAGGCGGGCCCGACTCGGGTCGACACCCGTCCGTGGGCCCGCGACGTTCCTTTATGTAATTTCGATAACTTTTGAAAGAGAATGTTGTAATTATTATTCCGATTTCAAATATGACTATTTTACTTATCTTTTAGATTTATGAAAATGATCTTATGCACATGATTTTGGTACGTAATTATGATTTATGAAATCTGGTGTGAGATGTTCCCGAGTGATATTCGAAAGAAAATCTGATTTGATTTTTGTTTTGGCTTATAAATGACGGTTCGTTGTGATTAACATATTAAGTCTTCGAAATTGTTTTGAACTGTATTTGGTTACTCACGATTCTTCGTATATTCGTGGTTACATTTTTCACCAAGTCCGGGCCGGTTATGTTTTCGCACGCACTAGGTTGTATGTTGTGTATTCAAATATGATGTGTATTCGAAACATGATATGATGGTCGATTTACCGATGCGTATATATTGTAACGGTTCGTTATGTTATGATATATTACGTATATATGATATGACCAAGTACGCCGAGCCCCTTTCGGCCGGGTACTGTGTATGTATGCTATGTTGTATGTTATGTATATGGATTCGGAAATATGATCAGTTGGTTTCAGATCCGGTGGTGGGGCAAACCCAATGGTGGGGCAAACCCAGTGGTGGGGCAAACCCAATGATGACGCAAAATTCCACATTGGTTTAGGCAAATCCCACATTGGTTTAGGCAAATCCCACATTGGTCTAGGCAAATCCCACATTGGTTTAGGCGAATCCCACATCGGTTAATGTCAGCTCATATGATAAGGTATGATGTTATGATGTGTTTCAGTATGTATATGTATGATCTGTATTTCAGGAGTAAGCGTGTTGACATTCTGATCGTTATATTTGTTTTCTGTACCTCTGTTGCATGACTTGCGTGTTGGATGACAGCATTTTGAGATTGTGGTTATTATGTTTACTTTTTATACCTCTGTTCCGATCATGACTCAGATTTGTTACTATATATTCTGCTTTGCATACTCAGTACATATTCCGTACTGACCCCCTTTCTTCGGGGGCTGCGTTTCATGCCCGCGAGTACGGATACGCGTTTTGGTGATCCATCGGCGTAGGATTTCCATTCTTTTGTTCGAGTGCTCCCTTTGTTCGGAGCCAATATTTTAGGTATATATATTCTTCCGATGTATATGATTATGTTATTCGGGGGTACGGCGGGGCCCGTCCCGTCATCGATTTTGTTATTACGTATTAGAGGTCCGTAGACATAGATGTGGGTTATGTACGGTTTTGTTCGGATGCGACGTGTGAGTTATGTTTGGGCGGCCCGTCCGCCGTGCGACCTTGTCGGCTGCGTGTATATATGCTTTGACATGTTATGTATATTATGACAGCCTTACCGGCTTCTGTACGGTATATGTGTTTGTATGCGTCCGTTTGGAGCCACGTTTGATATTTATAAATGTATAAGTCGTCTGTATGCCGAATCCGGTTAAAGAGCGCGTATGGGTGCCCAGCTCGGGCACTAGTCACGGCCTACGGGGTTGGGTCGTGACAGAAGTGGTATCAGAGCGGTTCGTCCTTGGAATGTCTACAGACCGTGTCTAGTAGAGTCTTGTTTATCGGTGTGTTGTGCACCACATCTATAAACGAGAGGCTACAGGACATTTAGGGTGTTATCTTTCCTTTCGATCTTAGATCGTGCGATAGAGCCGTGTTATCGGGATGACTCTCTTCGACGAAATGTTATGATTTCGGCGATGCCTCCGAGGAAGGCCACGGCGCCCGAGAAGGCAAGTCTACGGCGGCGGTTAGACCAGGCGGGCCGGGATAGCTACTAGGGCCGTGCCCGGCAGGCGGAGATGTGCCTCCGAAGCGGCTAGTTCGGCTACACCCGATCCGAGGGATTTGGAGCGACCACGAAGGGAGCTGCCGGGACGGGCGGCTCCACCGCCGGCCCCGAGGTTCGAGAGCCCGCGCCCCCAGCTCCTCAGCCAGGGGTGGAGGATCGGGCGATGCGAGATGCGGTCCGGTTGTTGACCGAATTGATGGCGGCCCGGAGTTCGCGAGCACGGATCGGGGGGTGATCGTGCGGATAGATATGACGATCGGTGGGCCGTGATTTTCTGCTTTGTGGCCCACGAGTTTTTCGGGTCAAAGCCCGCAGAGGACCCTCGGGAGTTCATCCAAGCGGATGCGGCGTACCTTGCGATTGATTAGTGCTTACGAGACGAGTCGGTTGAGATGGCATCCTATCGGTTGCACGATGTAGCGGCTAGCGGTACGAGTCTGGATGTTGTCCGGAGGTGAGGGTGCCCCTCCGGCCGTATGGGGGCGAGTTTACGAGGCCTTCCGGCCCATTTTCTACCTCCGGAGCGAGGCGGGCCGGGGTGGACGATTCTGCTTGCCTAAAAGCGAGAGGGCGGAGCGTCCGGGGAGTATAGTCGGAGTTTGATTCGCTAACCGGATATGCGCCCGCTTATGTAGCGATATGACCGACCGGATGCACCGGTATGTGATAGGGGCGGATGACTACTTGGTTGACGAGTTGTACGGTGATGGCGGCCCGAACGAGGGATGGACATCGCACGGATTCGAGCACATGCCCGGGGTATGGAGGAGCGACACGGGGGCGTCGGCCGATAGAGATTATGATGGGGGCCGGCCCAAGAGGGCTAGATCTGCCGGTATTCGGAGAGTCTCGAGGCGGGGCGGCCTCGGCGGCGGCCTAGCGGACACCGCTTCCCCGGCCGGCCGAGTACACCCCCGCGGTTCGCGGCGGGGAGATCGGAGGGTGCGGGATATTCGGGGGCGGGGCCGAGTTCCGGGGTTTCGGGCTCACGGTTGGACGAGAGGTTCCGGTAGCCGGATGAGGCCGCCCCGGACCTCCGTGTTCCTGTGTGGGAGGTATCACCCTGGAGAGTGTTACCGTGCCACGGGCGCTTGTTTTACTTGTGGCGGTCAGGGTCATTTCAAGAGAGAGTGTCCGTACAGGGGCGGTCCAGGTGGTGCCGCCCAGTTTACTGAGTCGGTTGCCGGTTCGTCTTCACCTTCTGTAGCTATGCGCCCGATGGGGCGGGGCGCGCCGACTCCGGCCGGCGTGGCGAGGCGTGGCGGAGCCCCCGATTACGCGGTCCATCGAACCGCCTATATGCGTTGACCCGTGGACAGGATCAGGAGGCGCCATCAGATGCGGGTACAGGTAATTTAGACTCTTTAATTGGTTATGTTGATTGATGTATGAACTGTTTGTGATAATTGTAAGAGAAACTCCCCCAAATGCTTATAAGATCCTGTAAGGTTAATCTAACATTCGAGGACGAATGTTCTAAAGGGGGGAGGATGTTATATCCCGTATTTCGTACATTGGAACAATCCGGTTTATCTATGGTAAGTTAGAGACAAAACCATTCCGGGATATAAAGTCGGGACTTTGGACCTTTGATTTTATTTTGAGACATAAGTTGTGCATGAATTTGTTTGCATGGAGCAATTAGGAAAATTTGGGACCAAAATTGGAATTAATGGAACTTGCAAATCATGCATTTTTTCATGCATTTGGCCGTGTAGATGTTGGAGTTGGCCCACCCATTTGTGTTCAATTTTCATTGCTCCAACACATGGTGTGGGCCAAGGGCAATTGTGCACTTCATATAATAGCAAAAGATGATCAACTAGTCTTCATTATTCATTTCAACACTTAGACAAAAAAAAAGAGCAAGAGTGAAGAGAAAGTGAGGCTCTCGGCCAAGCCTAGCAAAAATCAACTTCCATTCAAGCCATCCTAAAATTATTTTGTTGATGCAAACCCACTATTTTGAGGTCCCTAAGTAGCGTGGAAGTGTCGTTGAAGCGATCAACCCGCTAGTTTTCATTATCGCAAACCCTAGCCTATTGTGGAATTGAAGAGGAAAGGTAAGATTTGATTATGTTTTGTATGTTATAAAGGTTGTATGTATATTGTAGTATGCTAAAATGAAGGAAATTCATGAAATATAGTAAGTTGGAATTGAGGCCATGTGTATGAGGGTTGGGCGTGTGAAGTGTGTGTGTGTTGTGTTATGTTTAAGTGATGAATTAAGTCCTATGTAGTATGTTAATTGTTGTAGGGTGAAGAAATGAATGAGAATTATCAAATATGTATATATGGTATGTTGGCCGAAAATGGGGCATGTTATATGACAAAGAACGCATTAATGTCGCTTAACGTTTTAGTCGTCGTCGTTATGAATTCTATGTTGGAAATGAATGTTTAATGACTCAAATTGATATCGTAAGTGTTGTGGGCTGAATTGAAGGCTATTGTACATTTGATGTAATTTGTATAACTATGAGAATGGCATTGTTAGAATGTGAATTGTTGATGCAAATCATGATTCGGAAGTTAGAAATGGGTTGTAGTGGTGTCTCGGGTTTGGGGACAGTTTTCGGGCAAATTGGAGCTTTGTTGGATTGTTGGAAATATTGTACGAATTGTTTAAAATGTTGTTGAATGTTGTTGGTATGGATTTGGATTAGTATATGAATGTATAAGCGTTGATGTTGGCTTGAACGTGAGTCGTTGAATCGAATATGTTGAAAGTTGTTGAATGATGTAAAAGAGAGTTATTAGTGTTATATTGCTTTTCAGATTGATTATTAATGTCGCTAGGTTGGTTGTTGTTGTTGTTGTTATTGATTTTGGCCGAGTTAAATTCTCGGGGTGGCCTATTTACAGGGGAAATGCTGCCCAAATTTCTGTAGAATTAAGGGTGAAATTGGAATTAAATGCCCAAAATGCCTATAGCTAATGTTGGCATATTATGACTTGTTTGTAGACCTTGGAGAGCCCGAGGCGTAGATTGGCTTTAGCTTGAGTTTGGATTAGCGTTGAGTGCGTACGAGGTATGTAAAGCAACCTTCTTTCTTTGGCATGCCTTAGTTAAAAATAGGCTATGACACGAACTTCGAGGAAACTCTATTCTCGCAATCCGAGCATGTCTATGATACGCATTTGTTTCTTGGTATTCATATGTTTGATATGATGAAATAATGATCCTTATGTCCTTAGAAGTATTGATTTACCAAAGTTATATGAAAGTTTAATTTTTCAAAAAAAAAAAAAGTTTTTTTATTCTTAAACGATTCTAAAACTACAAACGCCCATAACTTTCACAGAAAAGCTCGGATTGCCTTGAGATTTTCGTAGAAGGTTGTATGATGTTAGACGAGTATGTTTTCCATAGGCGGGCCCAGCTCGGGCCTACGCCCGTCGGCGGGTCCCGCGACGTTCCTTTATGTAATTTCGACAACTTTTGAAAGAGAATGTTGTAATTATTATTCCGATTTCAAATATGACTATTTTACTTATCTTTTGGATTTATGACAATGATCTTATGCACATGATTTTGGTACGTAATTATGATTTATGAAATCTGGTGTGAGATGTTCCCGAGTGATATTCGAAAGAAAATCTGATTTGATTTTTGTTTTGGCTTATAAATGACGGTTCGTTGTGATTAACATATTAAGTCTTCGAAATTGTTTTGAACTGTATTTGGGTACTCACGATTGGTATACATTACATTTTTCGCCAAGTCCGGGCCGGTTATGTTTTCGCACGCACTATGTTGTATTCGAAATATGATGTGTATTCCGAAACATGATATGATGGTCTGATTTACCGATGCGTATATATTCTGGTGTTATGATATGACCGGTACGCCGAGCCCCTTTCGGTCGGGTACTGTGTATGTATGCTATGTTGTATGTTATGTATATGGATTCGGAAATATGATCAGTTGGTTTCAGATCCGGTGGTGGGGCAAACCCAGTGGTGGGGCAAACCCAATGGTGGGGCAAACCCAATGATGACGCAAAATTCCACATTGGTTTAGGCAAATCCCACATTGGTTTAAGCGAATCCCACATCGGTTAATGTCAGCTCATATGATAAGGTATGATGTTATGATGTGTTTCAGTATGTATATGTATGATCTGTAGTTCAAGAGTAAGTGTGTTGACATTAGATTATTATAATTGTTTTCTGTACCTCTGTTGCATGACTTGCGTGTCGGATGACAGCATTTTGAGATTCTGGTTATTATGTTTACTTTTTATACCTCTGTTCCGATCATGACTCAGATTTGTTACTATATCTTCTGCTTTGCATACTCAGTACATATTCCGTACTGACCCCCTTTCTTCGGGGGCTGCGTTTCATGCCCGCAGGTACAGATACGCGTTTTGGTGATCCACCGGCGTAGGATTTCCGTTCTGCTGTTCAGAGTGCTCCCTTTGTTCTGGAGCCAATATTTTGGGTATATACTCTTCCGATGTATATGATTATGTTATTCAGGGTACGGCGGGGCCCCCGTCCCATCATCCGTTCGTTATTCCGTATTAGAGGTCCGTAGACATAGAGGTGGGTTATGTACGGTTTTGTTCGGATGCGACGTGTGAGTTATGTTTGGGCGGCCCATCCGCCGTGGCAGCCTTGTCGGCTGCGTATATATATGCTTTGACATGTTATGTATATTATGACAGCCTTACCGGCTTCTGTACAGTATATATGTTTGTATGCGTCCGTTTGGAGCCACGTTTGATATTTATAGATGTATAAGTCGTTTGTATGCCGAATCTGGTTAAAGAGCGCGTATGGGTGCCCAGCTCGGGCACTAGTCACGGCCTACGGGGTTGGGTCGTGACAGTCATCCTCTCTAACACCCATTGTAAATTTAGCTTGAAGACCTTTCTTACTCTTTTCATTACCCTTTAGGGCACGTCACTGCATACTTAGGTACGGCGCAATTTTTGCCCGATGCGAGGGATTCAAATCATGGTCTAATAATATCGTAGTGCTCTCTTGAGTTATCTTCCATACTTTCTCCCTATGTCTGCCTCATGGTACACTTATTGTCAATTCGTTTCTACTTCTTTCCGTTACCTTCCCGATATGCCAATACGCCTCGAACTCTGGCCCTGAGCTAATAAATCTCCTTTTCTGGAGCTTGAAATGTCATAGTTTCTTTCAAGTCTAGTATGTTCTTGCCCCCTTATTATAGAGCTAATCTATCTTTTTGCTAGTTACTGTCTTGTATCCAATCGGAATACTTATAAGGGTTAGATCCAATTTCGATGCCTTCTTTTCCGTCTTTTCACACCTCTTTCTTTTATGCCTAATGGTTTTCCGGACCCATGAAGTTAATGGGGACATCGAGATTCACCTCGTCCTTTATGAAGTCTTCGATTCTTCCTTACTCCCCGTTTTTCTTCCCCATTTTGTTTATAACGTATCTAAAACTTCTTTACCTGAGTTCCTCTTCCATTTATGTCTATATCATCATTTTTTTTCGACATTTCCATACCCTTCCATCCCCTACTATTCCTTTCGCCCGCTTAGCTCACTTACTCATAATCCTTCTTAACTACGCGTTTGTGTTACTTGTTTGTGCATTCAAGTTTTTCGAGTGTCTGTTACTTTTCTCTTAGCATAGAATTCTTATAGTTTACTCTCTCTCCATCCTCGTTCATCGAACCTTCATCTATCTTTCCGATGCACCACGGCCCGGTTGTCTTACATGCACGTTGCTTACATTTCATTCATTTCCTCTATGATCGAATCTCTCGGTCTTTACATGAATTCTTATTCCATGTCATTAATTTTCTAATCAATTGTGTCGACTCATCATCCTCGTTCTTTCCTCGATGAGCAATCAGTTTCCTACCGCCAACTCGTTAAAGTATCCCTCTTACTCCCATGGTTAAAGATTTCCAGTTACTCTACTCCAACATGCTCTCCTCTTCCTTCGACCAACCCATTAGTATAACTTTCCTACTTTCAGCCTTAACCTCTCTTGGGTTTCTTCCTCCTCGACCACCTTTCTTCTCTTGTTATTTGTAGTATCAGCTCTGAAGTTCGTGAAATATTCCTTTAAACGCGCAAATCCGTTCTATTCTTAAGTCATCTTTTTGGAAAGCTTCTCCATGTCCGAGGCAACCGTGTGAATTTGACCACACACTTATCCCTTAATATACCTTTCAAAGGCTGGAAATCTCTTAACATCGTCGCAAGGCGTAACCATTCTTTCTCTTACTTCCCATTCCTCGTCATGGTCACTATCCTTTTAACCCCACTTATCGAAGCCTATTCTTTCGACCCCACACATTCCTCTTTTGTTCCTACCTGCCACACTTTATCCAATTCGCATGCCTACCTTCAAATTTTTACCCAAATAGTCTCGTGCTTGCCCGTCATCCCTCTTGGAGGCTTCACTCACTCATGTTTCTTACTTTTCACTTTTTCCGACATTTTGATCTCCTTACCTTCCATATACTCACTTTCTTTCCTTTCCAGATATCATCACATTAAAACGCTCCAAGCCTAACCTGTAGTGAAAATAGCATCAGCTTACCTTGTAACATTTGTACCATTTTTTTTTGGTCACTTGAACTTCGTTACCCTGTTCGATTAATGCCTTCCATATACCGAAACGTTAGTTGTCGGGATACACATACTCGCTGATATAGCAATGTATGGGATATCATATGCATACGTATATATATAATTACTACCATCTCGCTTACAAAATATTTCCAAGTGTTATTCAAACTTACCCTAATTCTACAGCTGTGATGCACCTTCTTTCTCTTCACCGGTCTAGTCCGCCTCGTCCTACGTGACCTCTTAAGGTCTCCAACCACTCCGCATACTCCAATCTCCCTTAGGCTGCTCTAGCTTCTCATTTTCCTCTTATATCTAAATTTTTAAGACTTTTTGTACACTTCCCAGGGGGTCACCCATCCTAGTATTTCTCTCACCCCAAAGACGTTTAACCTCGCAACTCTGATGAAATCCGGTGCGTTAACGCTGGTATAAACGTATCCACCTCACCGCATGACCTTTACCACATAATCTTAAGCAAGTTGAAGTCTTGACAGATTCCAAAACGTTCTCGTAACGCATCTCCGTCCGAATTTGAAAGGGTCTCTTACTCTTCGGACTACACAATTACTATTTTGGCCTTTTTAATTCTCAATATTCACCTTTCATTTGTATGTATGACTACTTTCCGTCCTAGATTTTCAGATTCCCGATGGTAGCGAACACATCTTGGTCGCCGTTACTTATAAATACTCGGTTATCGGCCTCTTTGGGTTTCCGCTCGCCACTCTTAAATAATAATCTACAGCAAATGCAAATACATAGAAAATTCCAATAAGGACTCATATACACCGTAGATCGATCGGTCTCTAGTCTGATCTGGTGGACTATAAGGTGAAGTGTACTCCTCGTCATCGTCCACCCACAATCCGCTCGTCTAGCCTTCATCATCTCTCTCATCTGAGTACGAGGGATATAAATAACCGGGCAACTCTTTGGTTTACCGACGGCCAGATGATAAAGATAGAGTAATCCGTAACACTCACCGGCAGGCCGGTCGACATAGTGCTCTACCATAGGAGCAAGCTTGGTCCGGCCTCGAGAATCTCCTCCTTCGGTGTCCCAGACGAATACTCGGATGGATCTATGTCATAACTGTCCTCTGGAGGGGGAGGGGGGGCTCCTCTCTGGGAGTCAAAAACTCTAGAGGAATCGTTGCTGGGTCCTCTGAGAGATCAGTCTCAATGGAGTACCTGAGGCTCCTGCGCTCGGTCTCGGAGCACCGGGGTCTCGGATATACTCAGGGGCCTTCTTAGCACCTCTCCTCTATCGGAGAGGCGTCGACCTCTTCATCTTTCCTCGGTCGTACTTACCTACGGGGAAAAAGGATCGAAGCGATGCGTCACGACCCGGCCCGTGGGCGTGATCGGTGTCCCTAAATTGGACACCCACACACACATTACGGACCTAGGCGTACCCGGCCACTAATTCCATTTAAACATACATAAATTCGTACAGATATAAGGTGCGTCGCACAAACATACATGTATGTATATATATACTGGAACCTGTACAGAAGCCGTTAGGGCTATTATATCAGACAAAGTCGCAACTCGAACATACGTGCGACCGGTGACAACCCAGCCCGCACGAACGTGTCTACGGGCCTCTAACGTACGAACGAGAATCGGGGGAGAAGACGGGACGGGGGGGCCGCCGTGCCCAAATGACTATATATACGGAACATACAAACAACGAAAGATATATGCCAAAAGTATCGGCTCGGATCAAGGGAGCTCTTGGACTAAACAGACAGATGTCCTACGCGGCGGCGTATCACGGCGCGTACGTACGCGGGCATGTAGCGCGACCCCCGAAGGAGAGAGAGAGGGTGGGTCGGTACGGAAGTGTACGGGGTGTGTATGTGAAAACAAAATATACATAATCATAATCGAGTCGGATATGTAAAATCATAACGTGGGGGGAATCGGATTCGTAGCGGAGTCAGACTTATAGAGTGTACAGACAGAATCGTAATATATCAGATTTAGGGAATGTAGCGGACGGAGTATCAATACGGACGTAGGTACGAATGTAGGTGACAGTATCCTCGTACGTAATCCGGTAACTCGTAAGGCGTACGTACGCAGTCGAATCCGAATCGTATTTACGTAAAAATATGTACGTATGGTAATCGAGTTCGAATCGTATTTCCCCCGGTAGCGTGACGTACGCAGTCATGATCCAAATCGCATACAATCGTAAATGGGCGAATCACGTACGCGTAGTCATAAGCATATACGTACATACATATCATAAATCGATCCCGCCCTTTAATAAGGACGCGGTAACGCAACCCCCCTCGTAGTACCGGACGCGTACGTACGCGATCAAATCAAAATGCCATCCGGCCGCCATCTCCGTAATATCACATAATCGATCACAATCGATCATATCGTATACGTACGTATCCCGCCCGCACAATCCGAGGACGCGGTGAACAATGCAGCCGAAGTGCACGAATTACGCAACTCCGCCCGGCGCAGCGGGTGAAGCGCGAGGCATCCACGAACGTACAAATGAGAAACCATATGCATACGTACCGACATATACGTACTTAATAAAAGCGAAATAGTTCGGAGAACAAAGTCAAATCGTAGTAATCGATTATGCAACAGTGTCGGAATCGTTCTAGATATCGGACTAATATCAAGATTCGAATAGTGGTCATAATATTCATTAGTTAGCGGACGGAAACATAATTAAGAGTTACTTAAGAAGAACGGACGAGAAATAGATCAATTTGAGTCATACAAGTATCGGGGTCTTGTGGGCCCACCTCGGACCCAACCATAGTACGGTACATAAATTATGGATAATAACCCTTAGATTCGTTCATAATCATCTTAGGGTGTTTCGACTCCATTTATGGAAGTTACATACGTATAGGTCAATTTTAGAAGAAATTGGTTCAATCTTACTGACGGATTTGCACTAATTTCAATCTCGAATTGTGAGAAGCAAAAGTGTCGTCGGGGCTTGCTGGCAAGCCTGTTAGACTCAGAACATGCCAAAGAATAAAAGGGCAAGGCTTTACATACCTGGATTGCGCCTTACGCTTGCCAAATCTCACTTCCCGTTTCGTCCAAAAACTGCAAATGGTCATCTTTACCAGTTACTATTCATGAAAGTTAGCATTTTAATCTGTGGGTTATACTTGGCTACCGAAATTTCGGCCAAAGATTTCCCTATACATACCATACCCCCGAGACTTAGCTCGGCCACTATATCAACAACAACAACCAAACAACAACATTGATAACAACAACAAGTGTCACAAAACACATAATATGGCTTAACTAGCCATCTTTCCGACATAACATAACATCTTTCATTCCGACCTTACACTTCCAAACCAATCTTACCATTTTCTCATTCATCACTTATCAAGATCACTACAACATAATTCGAGGTACATCATATCGTTTTTCACCAAATATACATAAGGTATACACAATATACAAGTTTTCCACCGAATTCATAATCCATTCAAAACCTCCAAATTTCAACATAAATATTCACGACATATTTTTATCCTTCAATTTCATTTATAACAACCACCATATACATCTTACAACTTCATTCTTCCCAATTACATAATTTATACTAAAATCATATACTTTCCGACAACAACTTAACGACAAATTTTTCATATTAACTTAAACCATTATCCCTCCATCTTCATCACAAAACTTCAACAACACAATTGACATACTAAATAATTCAATTTAATTTCATTTCATACCAAACACCACACACGGCCACACACTAAAATTCTCAACTTCCACTAATTCATTCAACTTTCATTTCTAATACAAATTCCACCATAACTACAACAAGATTCCAACATAAATTCAAGTCATCATAGTCATGCAATTTATATGCATACTCACGGCCAACATGCATATACTTCTAACACACCAAAATTTTCATGCTTTTCCTTCATCCCTACACACTACAACATAAACCAAACTTCATAACATAAGAATATGAATTTAATTCTTACCTTTCCTCTTCAACTTCCACTTGCCACTAAAGTTGTCCTCTTGCCAAAATAATTATACTAAATTGTAGAGAACCTTGCACTTAGTAATAATCCCACAAGGAATGAATTTTTGAACCAAGGATTTAGCTCCAAGAATGTTTTTCTTTCTTTTCTCTTCTTTTCTCTTTGGCCGTTTTTCTCTCTTGTTCTTTCTCCTCTCAATTTTTCTTGATTTCTTTTGATTTCTCTTGAAAACTCTAGAGATGATCATGAATATATATCTCATGAATACTTTGTCACATGATAGGCACGTATGGAAATTAATTAAATTGGGTGGGCTTGGCCATGTAGTTGGCCGGCCACCCCACCTCTTTTGGGCCTAATTTTCCTTATTTTCTTTTAAGCCCAATTCATCATAATTCTTATTTTGCAATTCCCGAAATTAATTTCCAAAATTCCAATCTTGCCCTTAGGCCTTCTCTAGTGTTTCCACATTCAAGTTTCCATAACCGGCATACACTTACTAAGAAAAATTCAACATGACCTTATTCCTCACAAACCAAAGTTATTTTTCAAGTTTTTCAAATACGCGAAAATGCCGGATATAACACGATCTTTCCTAGACTGCGCTCTATCGCACGATCTAAGATAGATGGAAAGGTCAATGATTCCTAAATGCCCTGCAGCCTCCTGTTTATAAGTGTGGGCGGCTTCACACCCATAAACATGACTCTACCGGACACGGTCTGTAGACAATCCCTAGGACGAACTGCTCTGATACCACTTTTGTCACGACCCAAACCGATGGGCCACGACAAGTGCCCGACCACTACTGGCCAAGCACTCCTATGCCTGCATTTACTTCTCACTCGTCACAGGGCCCATACACAATCAGCCATCGTGCTATCTTGTCTCCCGAACAATCAACATAAAAGACACCGTACCGGGAACTCACGGCCAACGCATACATATAAACATAAACACTGAAAATAACAGCGTGAGCCGATTTGGCCGCCACATATATACTGTACACAAAATACACGCCGACGAGGCTGCACAATATCATGACTACATATCACTGTCTACAGACCTCTATGGAGTGCCAATTGTAGAAATGACAGGAAAAGGCCCTGCCGTACCCATATATGTACGTAGCCGAATAGTGTACTAAAAGGGACTGAAGCTCCGAATCAATGGAGCATACCGACTGCCGCGGAGGGGAGGTCCTACTGCTGTGAATCATCCGACTGGCTACCTGATCCTGCAGGCATGAACATAGCGCTCACAAGAAGGGACGTCAGTACGAGTAATGTATCGAGTATGTAAGGCATGAATAGTAACATAATAAGGGATGTAAAGTATGAATAATAATAGAATGGAAATATAGAGCTTATCGTAAGATAAAAGAGTAACCTGTAAATGTGAGTGCCTCTTAGGGCGGATGCCATGCATGCTTATCTTTCTTTTGAAAAACATTTTTTTGTTCATATATATAGAAAATATGCTGAGGCGTCGGCTCCGATCCATTTAACCACATGTGTCCCGCGTCCGGGATGATAAGTTACACCAACTGATCAGGTGGTCATGCGTCTATAGCGCCACTCCCTTTTTCCCCATATACATATACATATATCATATAAGCAGCATGCATGAGAGCCCAAGAAAAGCTATAACTCTATCGGAGTGACGTAAGGTCGGTAACCTCCGATTATATTATGGAATAATCATGGTCGCTTTGTCTCACCTTGAAAGAACAATTATTATAAGGTGAGGCTATCAATGAAGAATGGCGTTAAGAGAACATAGACTAAGATCATAAATCTCATAAGGCATCAATTCATATACTTTGGAATCTTTACAAAAAAATAGTCATCATCCATGAATTAAATTGAGAAATCAAGAAATAGCTCAACATTCTCATATCGTCATTGAAATCGTAAACTTGAAACCTTTAAACACGGAATCATCATCATCACGAAAATGTTCCCATCTTTGACATTATCATTATGATTGTGAAAACAGGTTCATCGTTGTTATCATAAGAGCTCACGGAGCCATAAATCTCTGATTTAGAAAATACGAACATTTTGGAAAAAATTTATGAATTATTAGGGAAGGAATTATGCCTTGGAGTCATAAACATCTAACCTTTGAAAACAGGGAAGATATGGAAACATTTACGAAGTCATAACATCGGAATCATGCCTTTGAAAGAAAGGGACGAGTCTTAACATACCTTTTTGGTCACCTTAACGTTAACTATTCAACGCTTGGCCTCCCAGGCTCGTAAATCTATATTCAAAAAAATTTATACTATTGTTAGACTCATCTTCATAGGCCTGTCTTAAGCCCTCGAACTAACTCTTTCTAGAATCTGTTTGAAATTTGGCTGACATCTCCCCTGTTTATATGCCTAGCCCGAAATTATAATTCAGCAACCAACAACAACCACAACAATGACAATAACATCATTTCCAATACCAATATGTACCATAAAACATCCCACACGATCTTTTCCAATTTCCACAACCAACCAACTCGCTATACAATTATTTAACGACTTTATCTCCGTAATTAAATCAAAATTAACATTAATAATAGGAGATTCATACCTTATTCTTGTTAAAACAGCGATATCTTCAATATCCACCTTGAATCCACCGCAAAACCATACTAGAATCACATCCATGCGTTGATCCGAGCTTCGATTAATACTCTGTCGCTTGAAAATCGCTTACTTTGTGATCTCCTCTCTCTCTCTCTCTCTTCAATTTTCTGGGCAAATCTAGTGAAAAAAAGGGTTTTTAACCTTTATATAGGGTCAAATTCGGGTCGGGTCACTGTAGCACGCGTTTCTGCTCTGTCAGCTGAACTTGTATCATCCATAATTCTCTACTCCGATCTCCTATCGATGAGCGGTTTATTGCGTTGGAAACTAGACTCGACGAACTTCATTTTAGGATTTTTTTTTTCACCTTAAAACACTTCATATGCTAAGAGATATTCGTCCCCCAAGTTGGACCAAAATTTTCACACAAAGCATTACCCATCCTTTCTCCAGAGTCGTACTACTTCATTTCTTCCACTCATTTTCTTATAAAACCTTCCAGTATACCTTATATACATCCTTCACTTATTAAATATACTTAATAATGCTTGCTCCTTATATTCCATAGTGGTTTTACTTAACCCTAACTCAACGTACTTATGTTTCAAATTTGATAAGTGTTCTTCGAAGATACGGGGTGTAACACTTCATCTCTGTCAATCTCTACTTACCTACACGGAAAGAGGGTCAGAAACGATCTTTCCTAGACTCTGGCTCTATCACACTATCTAAGAGAAAAAGAAAGGTCAATGATTCCTAAATGCCCCGCAGCCTCCTGTTTATAAGTGTGGCGCGCTTCACACCTATAAACAAGACTCTACTGGACACGGTCTGTAGACAACCCTAGGACGAACTGCTCTGATACCACTTTTGTCACTACCCAAGCCGATGAGCCGTGATGAGTGCCCGACCACTACTGATCAAGCACCCCTAAACTCGTACTTGCACTATACTGAGTAACCTGGTGGCCCATTTTTACTTACCTCTGAGCTATGCCAACTTCTGTAAAATTAATACAACAAACTTTACATCGAAACTCATATACCATGCATATGGATATATAAGCGTATGTGCTAAGGATAATAACGCAGGCCGACTAGGCCGCTACATGTGCTGTACATAAAATAATAGATGACAAAACTACACGACGTTCCAACTATATACAACTGCTACAGACCTCTATGGAATATAAACTATAGAAAGACAGGACAAGGCCCAGTCATACCTACATATCTACATATCAAGATAGCATACCAAAAAGGGCTGCAGCTCCGAACCAAATGGAGCACACTGACTGCGGCTGAGGGGAGGTCCTACTGGTCTGGATCGTTTGGCTGACTACCTGAACCTGCGGGCATGTACGCAGCGTCCACAAGAAAGGACGTCAGTACGAACAGTGTACTGAGTATGTAACGCATGAATAACTACATAACAAGAAGTATGGAACATAACATGAGATAAAGAGATAACCAGTACATCTAATTGCCTCGTAAGGCGGATAACATGCATGCTTAGCTTTCTTTAAAAAAAACATTTCTCATACATGTATAACATAATCATTAGCCCGCATCAGGGGTAATCATCTCATGCCGCCCACTAGTGGTGTCTGCCCGGCCAACTAGGCACGGTGTAATCATAAGCCGCCCACTACGCCCACCGTAGTGGTGTCTGCCCGGCCAACTAGGCCCAATGTAATCATACATAAAAATAAGCATGCATGAGAGCTCAATTAAAAGCTAAAACTCTATCGGAGTGAAGTAAGGCCGGTAACCTTCGATTTAAATTTTGGAGAAATCATCATCGCTATATCTCACCTTGAAGGAACAATTATTATAAGGTGAGATCAATAACAATGAATAAAATCGAGAAAATGCTGAAATAAACTCAATATTCTCATAATAGCATTAAAATCATAAGCTTTGGAATTTTTAGAATTAAAATCATCATCATCATGTTCATCATAGAAAACATCTCATCTTTAGTATCATAAGAAGCTTTTAAGAATCATGAACTTCTAACTTTTGGAAATAATATATGGAATCATAACATAGGAATCATGTCTTTTAAAAGAAAGGGACTAGCCTTAACATACACATTGATCCCGTACTACTTAACGCTTATTCTCCCGAGCTCGTAATTCTACATTCAAGAGAAATCATACTACTGTTAGACTTATTGTCATATGCCTATCTTAAGTCTTTAAATTAAACCCTCTTAAAATCTGTCGGAATTCACTTCCACTCAACTCAACTCAATCCAATGGAACAACACCACATCAATCATAATGCATATTCACGTTGCCATACTAAGTTAAATCAAAAGCCATCTAATAGATTCTTCCAAAGAAGCCCATGTGCACAACATCTTATTCTATAAATTCTATTTCAAGTTTACTTCCAATTCTTCCATCAAATCCTCACATAAACACATGGACATGTACCAAAACATCAAGTTCACTATATTCATATTATCTACTCTGATTTCCATCCACAATAACATGTTCGTAATACTTCAAAACAGTCCAACAACACAAGACCAACATACCTATGATTTTCAGAAAATCGGGTAGCACTTCCCCTATATATTTTACCTCTTTCCAATTCAAACCAACACCAAAACAATAAGAACAACATCAACAATAGAATATCCAAGTTATTCCATCAATTTCCAGCCATAAAATACTACAAGAACAACTTCAAAACAGTTCAACAACTAACAACATCACAACTATGATTTTCGAGCTTTATTTCACAAGTTTTCAACCGTACAAGTTAGTCTCGACTTCTATAGTCTCAAATACATGGAGGAGAGAAATATTATTACCTTTACTAATCTTGCTTCACCTCTAAGAATCCTCTAAACCCGGCAACAAGAACTCAAGCTTCAACTTGCATCCAACACCTTAAGACTGCTTCTTCTTGCTCTCTTGGAACTCTTGAGATAGAACTTGGGTGAAACCCTATTTTTTTGGCTTGGGGTCTTTATGATCTGACTTGGGAGGGTCTTAGAAGCTTATGGAAAATGTTTCAAGTGAAAATGACTTAAAATGGCCTTTTAAAATGTATTTAATATGCAAGAAGGTCGCCAGCCGTCATAGTGGGTCCCAGCGAGGCTGACTGCATAGTCTTGCAAAAACGCGAATATCTCTCTACTTCGATGTCGTATGGACGAACGGTTTATTGCGTTGGAAACTAGACTCAATGAACTTCATTTTTGGCTTTTCAAACACCTTAAAACTCATAATATACCTGGAGATATACCCCTCAAAATTTGACCCAAAATTCTGCCAACTTTTTTTCAAATTTTCGACAAACTTATTTTCGGCGATTTGCTTGGTCTCGGAATCTTCTGAAACCATCCATACATGATATTTATCATTAATCATACTTGATAATGGTCATGTCCTTTCGTTCCAAGGTTGTCTTTCCCGGTTACGACTTACGAGATCATAATTCATCCTTTACTTCATTGTTACGCACTTCACATGGCTTGTACCTTCCAAAACTTCATGGGATGATACAATTCAAGTGGCATCAAGACCTTTTACAAGGAGCCAAGCGAGGGAACTTCAAGCTATGCAAGCATTGTTCATGAGGAGAGACATACTTGAATATACTCTAGCACCTTCTCGGGGATTTCAAGTGTTCATGATAGCGAATATACTCTAGCACCTTCCCGGGGATTTCAAGTGTTCATGATAGCATGGGAGGATGGTTTGGAGAAGAGGGTTGAAGATGGTCATTGTTATACCTCGCATTTTGTGCGTATTTGGAAAAATTGGAAATAATTGGAATGTTAAGAAATAAGGCTTTAATTGGATTTTACTTAGTGTGCATGAGATGTTTAAGGAAATATTGACGCGAAAATATTAAGGAAGGTTAAGGGCAAAATTGGAATCTCGTAAATTAGTCCCGTGAATTTTCAAAAACGATCCATCGTCAATTGGGCTTGGATAATGAACCAAAAAAAAAAAAAAAGAACAAGCTAGGCCCAAGGCCAAGGGTGGCCGGCCATGGCCCTTGCCATGGCCCAAACCCATGTTGTGGTCATGTGTTGTGCATGTGACCCATTTAAATTATAAGAGGGGCTAAGTTTCAAGAAAATTCAAGAAACAATTGAGCTAGAAAAACAAGAGCAAAAAAAAAATAAGAAGAGAGGAGAGTTCGGCTGACCATAGGGAAATTTGTCACCCAAAAATCTTGATTCCAAAATTGTTTTCTTGTGGTTTTCATACTAATTTGAGGTCCCTTATCGACTTGGCGTAGTTGTTTCGGAAGATTGAGCTTTGGTTCCTTTGTTTGGACAACTTGGCTAGGTGAAGAAGTTTGAAGACAAAGGTAAGAATTCTTCCCTTCTAATTATGTTATGAAGGCTTGAATGTGTTGTAGTGTATGGAAATGAGTTGAAGGTATAGAAAAATGGAAGTTTGCAAAGTGGGTAAGGAATATGGTGTGTGGCCGTGTGTGCATATGTAATGTGTAGGGAGATTATGTTAAATTTTATGTTGTATTATAAGTGTAGACATTATAAAAATTGCATTGGGAAGGAAAGATGGAAAGAAAACTTGTTGAGATGAAATTTGATATGTGGCCGTGTGATCCATGGCAATGGAATAGTGATGATCTCGTTTTGTTTAATATGTTAGTTGCGTCGTTGTGATCCTTGTAGTGTAAATGGAGGCTTAACGATTTAAGTTTGGCATTAGAATTGCATATGTGTTATTGTAGGAAAGTATATGCATTCTAACATAGTTGACATGTGATTATGGAAATGCATTGTTTAAGTGCTAGTTATGATTGTTGTTAATGAATTTGAGAGATGACTATGCGTTATGAATATGTTCGTCGAAGAATGGAAGTTTCGGATGAGTTATGATTTCGGTGGAAAGTTTGCATATTTCGCAATTAATATGGAAAATTATATGTAGTGTCTTCAAATGATGTTAGAATGATCTTGGTAAGCAAATAAGTATGTAAACATCGATATTGGTTTGAAATGTGAAATTAGTTGGAAGTTGCTGTCTTATGTTGACAGAAGACTATCCGCGTTAGTATGCGATTCTTGTTGCGTATTAATGTTGTTGGTTTGGTTGTTGTTGATCATTTTGAGCCGAGTTGAATCTCGGGGATGTCATATATATAGGGGAGATGCTGCCCAAATTTTTATAGAACAATATTGGTTAAGTTTGGAAATTATAGGTCTCATGAATAGTAACTGGTCAATGTGACCATTTGCAGATTTTTGACGAAACGGGAAGTGAGTTTTGGAGAGCGTAAGAGGCCCAAAAGGTATGTAAAGCCTTCCTATTTCTCTCTTGGCATGATCTAAATGTACTAGGATCGGATTTGCGCCTTGGGAAGTATTCTGTTCATCGGAATCCGCGTTTGAAAATGTTCCTTTTTCATTCAATAGAATTGAACCCTTTAAGTATGTTTTGTTGAAAGAATTGTGCGAACTCTCACAAATTGCCTAGAAAGTTAAGGAATGTCCTTAGGACCTCCATGGTTGATTCTATAGTCCTAAGATACGTAATTTGCGTCCGTCGCCTCAGTTGACTCGAGGCGGGCCCACTATTCCCGCTTTGTCGTTCATTTTACTATTGTCTTGTTTTCGAGCAAATAAAATGAAATGTTTTACTATCCTTCTAACTACTAGATAAAAATTGTTTTAAATATGTCCTTAAGTCTTATAAACTACTTTGGAACACGGAAACGATCATAGAAAGGTTATTTCTCTGTAATCCATTATGACATCCGGATTTCGCTTAATATGATTCTGTCCGATTCCATCGTTTAATTTGTTATTCCCTATGCTTCATTGAGTCTCTGAAAAATCTATGGGATGTTTATTGCATTTAGTTTCTCACTATTCCATTCGTGGATGCCTCAACATTTCCCACACTGAGCCCGGGCAGATATGTTCTCAAGCGTATTTCTCTGCATTGTTCGCCGTGCTCCGTGTGAGGGGCGGTATAATACGTACATGGGTTGTGGAGTATGATGTGCCATGTACGCTTATGTTGATATTTATTGGTTCTGATCTGATATGGCCATCTATTATGATCTGTTATGATTTGTGGTGCCAGTGTCGGGGGCGACCACTTTCTGATTGCCGAGTCCCTAACAGGGCCGGTTTTGGCATATGTTTTCTGCATATATTATATATGATTTCTGATATGCATTTTGACTACTTATGTATTTCGTTTGTTCTTCGCATAGTCTGTTCTGATCTTAATTTCGTTATTACAGTCTCTGCTTTACATATTCAGTACATTTTTCGTACTGACCCCCTTTCTTCGGGGGCTGCGTTTCATGCCCGCAGGTACCGACACACGCTTTGCAGATCCGCCCGCTTAGGCTATCTACCAGCTATTTTCCAGCACTCCCTTGTTCGGAGCTTGCACTTTTGGTATAGTCTTTCTCTCGTTATGTACATATACGGATTTCATGGGTACGGCGGGGCCCCGTCCCGTCATATGTTTATGTTTTACGTACCGTAGAGGTACGTAGACATGTATAGTGGGTTACGTATATATGTTACGTGAGCTTGTGTACGTTGGGGTTGTGTATATATTTTGTGACGCCTGATCGGCCTTCGTGCGACATACTCGCTTTTGTGCGTCATCTGATGATATCCTTTAGCTGTTATTTATGTATATTCTGCTATTATGCTAAAGTGGGGTAAGGGTACGTATGGGTGCCCAACTCGGGCACGAGTCACGGCCTACGGGGTTGGGTCGTGACAGTCATGCTTGCAATGTGGCCATTACTTGAAGAATTGCAAATTCAAGCTTTGCTCCCAAAAGAAGACACCCAAACAAGGCCCTTACTTCATTAAGGGTAAAATTGTAATAGTGTAGTTGTCTTCTTTTGAGCCTTAGTATAAATAGTAGTTTATTTCATTTGGAAGGGAGACTATTTTGAATATTGATATTTTGAGATTGTAAACACTTTGAGTGTGAGAGTTTGTTTAGCCTTTGATTGAATTCTTGTTGAGAGGATTGGTTATTTGGGATTCCAAATCCCTCTTGGTCATCCTAAGAGTTTGGTGTTTCTTTTGTTCTTAATTTAGAGGTCTTAGTTTTCTATAACTTTGGTTGCTAAATTAGGTCTTAAGTTGTGTCAAATTATCTATCCTTTTCTTTTCTTGCATTTTAATTCTATTTTCGTTTTTAGTATTGTATCAATTGGTATCAGAGCTTGGATTAGATTTGTTCTATCAAATCTAGCCTAGGGTTTGTTGCTAATATTAAAAAAAAAAAAATCTGAAAATTTTCCACCAAAAACCCCAAAAAAATTTGTGTTTGTTTTGTTGTTTTGTTATTAGATTCTTGTTCCTTAGTACGTTAGGGTTTCAAATCTTCAAATTTCGTGTCATTCGGGTCCATATTGAAGAATCTACCATTGTTGGGTTGAAGCTTTTGAAAAAGTTGAAGAACAATTTAGTGGGTTTTGATTTGTGACGAAATTGGGAGTTGATAACCATTGGGCTTTGTTCCACTAGGATAAGGGAGCTTAAATCCGAAATTTGGGGTTAAAATGAGCTGATTTGAAAGTAGCTAGAAATTTGAATGTTCATGTGTTCTTGAGCCATCTTCATAGATTCAAGTGGAGAAGAAGACTCAAAAGGAAAGTTAGATCCAAAAGTTTATACCCAAGTTTTGGAAAAGTGTTGTTTTAGCCCCAAATGGAATGATCCTAGGTTAAGTGGGTCCATTGTGTCAAAAAAAGTCAACAAACCCAGCCCAAGATCCAAGAAATCCCGTGTTATACGTCGTCACTGAAGCAAATATACGGTCCAAATTCACGGACCGTGAAAAAGTACGGACCGTCAATTCAGTCCGTCAAATTGAAGCTTGGAAAAGTTGAACACTGTTGGAGATCTACGGTTGAAATATACGGACCGTAAATAAGATACGGTCCGTAGATTTGAGAGCAGTTCCCAACCGTAGACTGGAGTGAAGTTTGCTACGCTACTGTTGCTGATTTACGGTGACCATATACGGACCGTACAATTTATACGGACCGTATAATTGAAGAAGTCCCTTCCGTAAGTCTGAAGCCCAAATTCGTAGATTCTGTTCCATATTTACGGACTACATCTACGGTCCGTCAAAAACATACGGACCGTATAATTACCCCAGGCCAGACCGTAAATTCCAACAGCGAAAAGGTATATTTGATTCAATTTCTTCACTTCTTTTCCAAAAATTTCCCTTGATCCTTGGTTGGTTGTTTGTCTCCTTATTTCTTAGGTAAGGAACAAAAAAAAAAAAAAAAAAAAAAGAGTATAGAAATTTTTAAATTTTCGTTACTTCAAATTGATACCTTGGATCAATTGGGGCTTCAAGACCGTGTTTTCAAATTATCACCTACCCGGCCCGAAATTTTATTTATTTCCCGATTTTTGCATTCCAATTTCTTGTGTCTCTCAACTAGTAGCCATTTAGTAGTTGTTCCTACTTGTGTTTACTAGTTTTTGTGTTCGCATTTCTTTCGTACCAATTCTTTCGTGCTTTTCTTCGTTTTTGCTTCGTTGTTAATTTCTTGGTTCAAGTCCGTTAGATTGAATTAAGTCGTCCGTCTTTCTTAGTCTAACCAAAAATCTATTCCGACCAAGAGTAGAATTTGAACCCTTGTGACTAGTCGACATTAACAAGCACGCAATCTTTGGCGGAAGCAATTTGTGAGGCAATTAAAGGTGCGCATACTTGAGCGATTGTGAGTTGATTTTACTAATCTAACGTGTTTGCTTGTTTTGTTGAGTGTCTTAATAGGTACCATGGCTACGGAGAATGAAACACAAGTTCCCACCGGGGAACTCACATTAGTTGATGTAATGAGGGCCTTGCAAGCCTTGAACGATAAGGTGGGTAGTATGGGTGGTCGAATGGAAAACATGGATGGTCGAATGGAAAACATGGGTAGTCGAATGGAAATTTTGGGAAGTAGGGTGGAAGCGATTGAAGGAGGTAGTAGGGAGGTTTCATATTCGCCCCGAGTGCAATACCAAGGAGGCACAAGTGGAGCTACTCGAAGCACTTCACTTACAATTTCACCCGGCACCTTCCATCATCTATATAACCCCACTCCCCAAAACACTCCCCAAAATACAATTCTCACCCCACCAAACAACATTCCCATAGGCCAACGGACAATACACCCCATAAGATCAAACTCCAAATGACCCACATCTAAATGATCCACCCCCAAATGATCCACACCTAAATGCACCTATGCCACCCCAACACCATCCAAACATCCAACAACCAAATGATGATGAGATAGAAGAAGCTAGACTCGAGCACGAACGATATGGTGATCAAGGTTGGAGGCCACGAGGGCAAGCACAAGGAGGGTATCGAGGAAGGGGTGGAAGGCATGGTCCTAACCCTCACATGGGTAGGCAAAGAGGGTACCAAGCTCATGAAGGGTACCAAGGTCGAGACCATCGAGGTTATGATGATGATGGAGATTTGAATGGAAACTATGGTTATGGAGGAGGGCGAGACACGAGTCTCAATTCTATCAAGGTTACTCTCCCAATCTTCAAAGGAGGAAGTGGCCCCGATGCATTTCTTGATTGGGTGATGCATTGTGATAGAATCTTCTTGACGAATGACATGTCCGAGATGAAAAAGGCGTCTTACGCCATTGCTCAATTCGAAGGGTATGCCTCCACATGGTGGGAAACTCAAGTGAAGGCGAGAAGAATTATTGGGCTTCCTCCCACACCTAATTGGGATGAATTGAAGGACGCCATGCGGCGTAAGTATGTCACCGAACGCTACAAGCAAGAGCAACTCAAGAAGGTGTATACCTTGAGGCAAAATAAAAAGAGTGTGGAAGAATACTATGATGAGTTCCAACTCATAAAGATGAGAATTGACTTTGAAGAGGATGAGTTGAATGCAATGACTCGGTTCCGAGCCGGGTTAAATGGTGACATTGCCTCCCAAATGAGACTCCACAACTATGGGAGTATTAAAGAGACCCTTCAAGCGGCTATTGAAATAGAGGAAGGTCTCAAGGAAGAAAAAATCAATAAGTCAAGGGGCTATGTGAGTTCATGGAATAATAACAAAGAACGAGGAGCTTCCTCCTCTAATTGGCAAAAGAATAAGGGCCCCATGCAAGAAACCAAGAAACCATTTGTGAAGAATCCTCAAGTTGAGAAGCAAGTTGACAAACAACCTCCGAAGTTTGCTCCAAAAGAAGGAGGTACGAAAACTCCTATTCAATGCTTTAAATGTCATGGCTTCGGTCATAGAGCAAGTGAATGCCCTAATCGTAGAGCATTTATTTTGAGAGACACTTATAGTGAGGATGAGGAAGAATGTGAGGAAGGAGATGACGAGGGCGATCATGAGAATGAACGTGATAGTGAAGGGGATGGTGTTGAGGGTGATGATGAGCCCATTGTACCTCTCTATGTAGTGCGAAGGACCATGATAAGCAAAGCAATGGATGACCCAAGTCAACGGGAAAATCTCTTCCATTCAAAGTGCATCATTAATCAAAACACTAGCATCATGATCATTGATAGTGGGAGTTGTGCCAATGTTGCTAGTACCACCCTTGTTGATTTCTTGAAACTTCCCACCACCCGCCATGAAAACCCTTACAAACTTCAATGGCTCAATGAATGTGGTGAATTGAAGGTGACTCGGCAAGCTATCATCAAATTCACGATTGGGAAGTATCACGATGAGGTGTTATGTGATGTTGTTCCCATGCAAGCGTGTCATCTTCTACTTGGCCGACCATGGCAATATGATAGGTCCGTCAACCATAATGGGAGAACTAACCAATACACCCTTACCCACAATGGTGTCAAACATATCTTAAATCCCATGACCCCCTCCCAAGTGGGTGAGATCTATAACAAAATGAGGGAGTTGAAGGAGAAGGGTCGTAGTGCATTGCAAAAGAAGAATGTGGAGGGAGAGGAGTAGAGGAGGGTAGTTCTCAAGAGTTGAGTGGAAATAAAGGAGAGCTTAGAGGAAAAACCAAGGTGTCTCTTTTGGCAAATTGTGGGGAAATTAGGGAGGAATTGGGGGAGCGTCAACCGGTGATTCTCCTCATGCATAGGGACTATGCATTGCACACAAATGAACTAACTCCTTCTTTTCCTAGTTCTATTTCTTTTCTTTTGCAGGAATTTGATGATGTGTTCCCAACGGAACTCCCAAAGGGGTTACCGCCCTTGAGGGGAATTGAACACCAAATTGACTTTGTTCCGGGTTCTCAATTACCCAACAAACCGGCTTATAGAGCCAACCCGGATGACACTAAGGAGCTTCAAAGGCAAGTGGATGAGCTCCTTGAAAAGGGAGTTATGCGAGAAAGTATGAGTCCTTGTGCCGTGCCCGTGATCTTGGTTCCAAAGAAAGATGGATCATGGCGCATGTGTGTTGATTGTCGTGCCATCAACAAGATAACGGTAAAGTATCGCTGTCACGACCCAACCCCGTGGGCCGTGACTGGTGTCCTACTTGGACACCCATACGTACCTACCTAACAGATCCGATATACCAAATAGCTAATGCGCTTAACATATTTAAAACCATACGATATAAGGTGCATCGCTCGAACATACATATACATATATACATACCGAAACCCGTACGAAAATTTAAGGCTATTATATCGATAAAGTCGCAAACTCGCACATACTTACCGAAAAATGACAACCCATATCCCACAAACACGTCTGGTGGTTCTAACATACGGAAAGTGGACCGAAATCAAACGGTGTGGGCCCGTCGTACCCAAATGATCATATATATATACAAAACATAGATACAAATGCAAAATATATACCAAAAGTGTTAGCTCGGATCAAAAGGAGCTCTCCAAGAACTTGGAGACATCCTAGACCGGAGGCGTATCACGCGGTGCGTCCGCGGGCGTGTGGGCGTAACACGACCCCGAGAATTGCAGGGGTCAAGAAAAAGATTATTTTCTTGGAGTATGTAAAGCGGAAACATAACATACATAAACATAATAACCGTAATCGTATACGTAAAATCGTAACGACGGAAATACTAATAGGGCGGACGGTTTTATCGGATTCGTGTTATGGATGGTTCGGTGTGTACGTGTGTGGAAGTGACGTACGACGGAATCATAAGCGGAGTCGGACTTACGGTTGGTTACAACGTGATGAACTTATTATGTCGGTTTAGGAATTTCGGTTGACGGAGGCACGTATGATCGAAAATACGGTTTTAATGTGACTTAATTGAAAGTTTCGTACAAAACCAAATCTCAAATATATGTCGTTGTAATCGAGTCCGAATAATGTTGTACGGATGCGGATTATCGATGTAGTTTATGCATGCGGAAGTCATAATCATGTGCGTTGTACATATGGATATATCAAATCTCAATCACATACGAGTAGATCCCGGCCATTAATAAGGGACGCGAGAATATTCGTAGTACGGGACGCGGTTGAAATGTGTTCGGATCGTCAAATTCCATCCTTGCCATCCCCATAATATCACATAATCGAGATCATAACCGATCATATCGGATACGTGATTTGAATCCCGGCCGCGCAAATGGAGGGACGCGGTGTTGTCGAACTATGTAGAAAAGAGAGGCATCCACGACGTTAAATGAGAAACCGTATTGTACGGACCGATGTTGTAATCAAACCGAAGTAGTTCGGAAGGTAAGTCAAATCGAGAATAAGCGAGTTGAGTATCGAAAGTATCCGGAATCGTTCCGTAGGTCGGAATAATATCCGATTCGGAAAGCCATAATACTTATTAGTTAGCGGACGATATCATAATTAAGAGTTGTTATGAAAATCGGACGAAAACGAGATCGATTTGAACCATACCGGGAGTATCGGGTATTGTGGGCCCACCTTTTGGACCCAACCATAATAAGGTACGTAAATTATAGATAATAAACCTTAGGGAGTCGTCCATAATCATTTTAGAGCGTTTCGACTCCATTTATGGAAGTTGCATACTTATGGTCAACTTTAGAAGAAATGGGTTCGGTTTTGCGACGGATTTTGCACTAATTTCCATCTCGAATTGTGAGAAGCGAAGTGTTATCGAGGCTCGCCGTCAAGCTTTGATCGTCGATATGACTCGAACATGCCAAGGAATAAAAGGGCAAGGCTTTACATACCGGATAGCGCCTTACGCTCCTCAAATCTCGGTCCCGTTTCGTCCAAAAGCTTTGTAATGGTCATCCTTACCCATTACTATTCATGAAGTTAACATTTTAATCTTGGGGTCATACTTGGCTACCGAAATTCGTGAAACTTCCCCTATAATTATGACATCCCCGAGACTTGGCTCGGCTCGATGAATAACCAACATCAAGCCAACAACAACACCAACAAACACAATAAAACGCAATATGACCTATTTGGTCATCTTTCCAACCTAATGTCATAACTTCCTTTTCAACTTCATACTTTCAAATCACTACTAATTCAACCCATTAAACCTTGATTCATAATATATATAAGTATCATCACAACACAATTAACATATCAAACAAAATAATCCATGACCATTTCAAATTACCTACACCACACGGCCACATGCTACAATTTCTAACTTCCACTAATTCATTCAACTTCCATTTCCAATATGAATCTCGTCATAATTACAACTAAAGCGCAACATAAAATTCAACACACAACCATGCACATGCACGGCCCAAACCTACTACAATTCACAACACACAAATTCTTCATACTTCTCATTTATTTCATAAAACCATAACAACATGATCAACATACTTACAAGTTCCACAATTTTTCTCTTCATACCATCACTTCCCACGGCCAACACACAAACACACACCACACGGCTAACACATGCATACAACACTTCCATAATTCTCATGCACTCTACATATGCTACAACACATACATAATTTTTTTCCAACATAAACACAAGAATTCTTACCTTTTCCAAAGAATCTCCCCTTGCCAACTTAAGCTCTTCCTTGCCAAACTAATTGCACCAAGTTGTAGAGGACCTTGAATTTAGTAGGAAACCACAAGAGAACAATTTTTAGAAACAAGATTGAAGGCCTAGAAATTTTTCTTTTTCTTTTTTTTCTTCTTTCTCCAAACCCGAATTGCTCTTCTTCTTTTTTCTTGATTTCTCCTTGATTTTTCTTGAAGTTTCATGAGCCATCCCTTACTTATACACATATTAATCACATGCAAAATTAATTAATTTTTGCATGGGCTTGGCCTTCATGGCCGGTTGGGCCTCCCTTGTTGGGCCTTATGTCTTATTTTTTTTTTTGGCCCAAATTTTGCATGAATCATGTTTTGCAATTTCCAAAATAAACTTTCAAAATTCCAATTTTGCCCTTACGCCTTTTCCAACGTTTCCGCATTCAAGCTTCCATATCCGCCCCACCTACTAAGAAAAATTCAAACATAGCCTCCTTTCTCATAATTCACAATTATTTCGAATTTTTCGATTATGCAAAAAGACGGGATATAACAATCGCCATCCCATACCTCGTCTTGACGACATGCTTGATGAGTTGAATGGTTCATGCATATTCTCCAAGGTAGATCTTAGGAGTGGGTATCATCAAATCCGGATGAAACCCGGAGATGAGTGGAAAACCGCATTCAAGACCAAGTTTGGTCTATATGAATGGTTGGTGATGCCTTTTGGCCTCACTAACGCTCCTAGTACTTTCATGCGTTTGATGAACCATGTCATGAAACCTTTTATTGGCAAATTCGTGGTTGTTTACTTTGATGATATTTTGGTGTATAGTAAAATCATGGATGAGCATGTTATTCACTTGAAATGTGTGTTTGAAGTGCTTAGACAAGAACAACTTTATGCTAATGTTACTAAATGCTCTTTTTATGTTGATGAAGTTGTTTTCTTGGGTTTTGTTGTGAGTTCAAGGGGTGTTGAGGTTGATGAATCCAAAATAGACGCTATTAAGAATTGGCCAACTCCTAAATCCATTGGTGATATTAGAAGTTTTCATGGATTGGCTAGTTTTTATAGGCGGTTTGTTAAGGGGTTTAGTACCATAGCCGCTCCTTTGACCGAGGTAATCCGAAAGGATAAACCTTTTTCTTGGGGTGTGGAGCAAGCAAAGGCTTTTGAAACTCTAAAACAAATGCTTAGCTCCGCACCGTTGTTGCAATTACCCGATTTTGACAAAATCTTTGAAATTGAGTGTGATGCTAGCAAAGTAGGTATTGGTGCCATTTTGATGCAAGACCAAAAACCCATTGCCTATTTTAGTGAAAAGCTTAAGGGTGCGACGTTGAATTACACCACCTATGATCTTGAGTTGTATGCTTTGATTAGAGCTTTGGGTAATTGGCAACACTACTTGTGGCCTAAAGAGTTTGTGATTAGGACCGACCATGAGTCCTTAAAACATCTTAAGGCCCAAGGAAAGTTGAACAAAAGGCATGCTAAATGGGTTGAATTCCTTGAAACCTTCCCTTATGTAATCCAATACAAAAAGGGAAAGGAGAATGTAGTGGCGGATGCCCTATCAAGGAAACATGTTTTGATTAACACCTTGTCTTCCAAATTGATGGGTTTTGAAAGCTTGAAGACATTGTATCCCAAGGACCCCGTCTTTGCCAAGATCTATTTAGATTGCGAAGAGTGGGAAAGGGAGAAGTGGATTAGGGATAGGTCTTCTATTCCCTATTCTAGGTTTGATGGTTTTTTGTTCAAAAACAAGCGTTTGTGTGTGCCCATGAGCTCTTGGAGGGAATTGTTTGTGAGGGAGGCGCACAATGGGGGATTGATGGGACATTTTGGGATTGATAAGACTTTGGGAATTCTTAAGAAGCAATTTTATTGGCCTCATATGCGGAGGGATGTGGCTAAGATTTGTGGCCAATGCATCGAGTGTCGAGGCGCCAAGTCTAGACTCCTTCCCCATGGTTTGTATACCCCTCTTCCCACCCCTCAACAACCTTGGGTTGATATTTCGATGGATTTTGTGTTGGGTTTGCCTAGAACCAAAAGGGAAAAGATAGCATCTTTGTTGTGGTTGATCGATTTTCTAAAATGGCTCATTTAATTGCTTGTCATAAAGTTGATGATGCTCCTTATATTGCATCTTTGTTTGTTGAACATGTGGTGAAGTTGCATGGTATTCCCAAAACCATTGTGAGCGATAGGGATCCCAAATTCCTTAGCCACTTTTGGAAAGAATTGTGGGGACGACTTGGTACTAAATTGTTATTTTCTACCTCTTGTCACCCACAAACCGATGGCCAAACCGAAGTTGTCAATAGGACCTTGGGTTCTATGCTTAGGGCCATGGTTAAAGGGAAACTAGTATCTTGGGAAGATCAATTGCCTTTAGTTGAATTTGCTTACAATAGAGTCATTCATAGCACTATTGGCATGTCACCTTTTGAAGTGGTTTATGGTTTTAACCCCCTAACCCCTTTAGATATAACCCCATTGTCTCAAGATGTTGTGTTGAGTTTAGATGGCAACAAACGAGCTGAGGCCATGAAGAAGTTGCATGAGAAGGTGAGGCTTCACCTTGAGAAAAAGAATCAAGAAATGGCCAAGAGAGCAAACAAAGGTCGCAAACGAGTTGTGCTTGAACCGGGTGATTGGGTTTGGGTACATTTTCGGAAAGAGAGGTTTCCCAACAAAAGAAAGACCAAGTTGATGCCTAGAGGAGATGGTCCATTTGAAGTACTTGAACGACTCAATGATAATGCATACAAAATTGATCTTCCACCCGAATACCAAGTTCATAACACCTTCAATGTGTGATCTCTCTCCTATGGTGGTTCAAGATGATGATCCCTTAAATTTGAGGACAAATTCTCTTCAAGAAGGAGAGAATGATACAATTCAAGTGGCATCAAGACCTTTTACAAGGAGCCAAGCGAGGGAACTTCAAGCTATGCAAGCATTGTTCATGAGGAGAGACATACTTGAATATACTCTAGCACCTTCCCGGGATTTCAAGTGTTCATGATAGCATGGGAGGATGGTTTGGAGAAGAGGGTTGAAGATGGTCATGCTTGCAATGTGGCCATTACTTGAAGAATTGCAAATTCAAGCTTTGCTCCCAAAAGAAGACACCCAAACAAGGCACTTACTTCATTAAGGGTAAAATTGTAATAGTGTAGTTGTCTTCTTTTGAGCCTTAGTATAAATAGTAGTTTATTTCATTTGGAAGGGAGACTATTTTGAATATTGATATTTTGAGATTGTAAACACTTTGAGTGTGAGAGTTTGTTTAGCCTTTGATGGAATTCTTGTTGAGAGGATTGGTTATTTGGGATTCCAAATCCCTCTTGGTCATCCTAAGAGTTTGGTGTTTCTTTTGTTCTTAATTTAGAGGTCTTAGTTTTCTATAACTTTGGTTGCTAAATTAGGTCTTAAGTTGTGTCAAATTATCTATCCTTTTCTTTTCTTGCATTTTAATTCTATTTTCATTTTTAGTATTGTATCATGGGACATCTCCGATACTCCATTAATACAGTGAAGTATGTTGTATGCTCATGCTCTGAAAGTGCGAGGTGTAATAGTTACAAAGATATGAACGACACAAGGGTGGCACCATCAAGTCAAGGGGGCTACAATGGACGAAACGTCATAAGGATAATATTATTAGGCCATGAGGGCCACACAACGGATGAAATTGCATATCGGGCCAAGAGGGTCACAACTGAAATGAATGACGAAAGAAAGATAATTTAGCTAAAAGGGTCATGTCTATCATTCATTTCAAACATTTGCACGCTAAGAGGGCCATTTATTCAGGCATTGCCGAGAGGGCCATTCATTTCAAATATTTGCACTGCTGAGAGAGCAATTCATTCATTCAAACTACCGACAGGGCTATTAATTCATTCAAACATGCCAAGAGGGCCATTCATATAAACTTCCGAGAGGGCCATTCATTCAAATAAACTACCGAGAGGGCCATTCAATCATACAAACTGCTGAGAGGGCCATTCATTCATATAAACTGCCGAGAGGGTCATTTATATAAATTGCTGAGAAGGCCATTTATATAAATAATCGCCAAGAGGGCCATTTATACAAATAATGCCAAGAAGGCCATTCATTCAAACAAACGCCAAGGGCCCATTCAGTAAACAAGCCGTCAAGAGGGCTATTCATTAAAACAAGCGGCCAAGAGGGCCATTCATGCTAACAAACGCCAAAAGGGCCATTCATGATGAAGAGCCAAGAGGGACATTTCATACGAGTAATGACCAAGAGGGTCATATGAGTCGAACAACGACAAAGAGGGGCATATATTTTCAAAAGCTAGCTGAGAAGGCCACGCCATCAAAACCACACAGGGGTGGTAAGATAGAAAACACAGACCAAGAAGGTCATTTAAGTCAAATGGTATTGTTAGGTTGCACGACCTACTGGCTATCCTATGCATATCTAATTCTTTCTTATAGGATGAAACACGTTACTGTACATGTTCTATGCAATTGTCTTTGTGGAATAAAACTGCAGGTTAGTAAAGCACACGATATTTACGTGGAAACCACCCGACTCAAAAGTTGATAAAAATGACGACCTACAGACCTGTAGGATTTCCCCAGCAACTTCACTACAACTGAGCCAACTACAAATTAAGTTACAAACTCTGCAACCTAATCCCTACAACAACCTTGCTACCTAACTCTGACTAGCAAGCTATCTTCAAGTAGTAAACTCCTACTTGAAGTTACAATGTTTTGAATCTACTTTTAATGCTTCTAAATAAGCTGATAAAGATACACTTGATAGCACAAACCTAATACAAGGTTCTAGACTTAAGAATTGGAAAACATTATTCAGTAGAATAGCTCCTTCAATCCGTCTTATTGCACTAGGGACGCAACCGCGGATTCTTGAATATGATGGATAAATCCTCTCCTTTCTCCATATTCTGAATTCTCTCTTCGTGGGTGCGCAAACTTCTTCTTGTAAAGACCTAGGTATTTATAGCATTATGCTCCACAAGTCAGTTGAACACAAAACCCTTTCCTAATCGGTTAATGACACGCACATAGGGTTTGTGTTGTACTTGGATTCTTGCCTTGTCGAGTCGGTTTCTTTTCCTTATAGAAGGCTTACTAATCTCTACAAATATGGAAAGGAATCTTTCATACTTGATTTCTTTCCATAATTTTGAAAATCTTAGTTGTTGTAGGACTTGCCCTGGAACATGTTCACAAAACTGTTTCATCTACCTTCTTCGTCTGTCTCTGATTCTCTGCACTATCTGAGATAGAACATGTTCATAAACCTGTTCTATCCACCCTGTCTCGTTCATAATTCATCTGTCGTTGAACTACTAATGAGATATTGGCTGGAACATGCTGGCATACCTGTTTCATATATCTAGGTTGCTCTGTGTCTGTCTTCTCCACATGCATTTATTCATTGCTGGAATAAATTCATGCCTTCAATCTTGACTCACTCTTTAACTTCTGATTTTGTTCTTGTTTTATGATGAAACATGTTTGCAAACCTGGTTCTTCTGTTAATCTGATGCACATGCTTTGTCTGTGAACTCTTTAGCTGAATAATTTCTTCCTTCATAACATTGTCTTTTGAGTCACTTCACCACTGATCACTGCAAGATCATTCATTCCTTGTACTTGAAAGACCTACGATCATCCTTCTTTTGCATATGATGAGTCTTTGGTATAGAACTTTTTTTACATTCTTATTATATTTCTTCAATGAACTGCTTCTTTCACTCAGTCATCTTCTCTCCATTTGTTGCCTTGTTCAGTTGTCTTATACGTATACCATTCATGCAATACACTAAATATCTTTGCGTGCCTGGCTAGGTCATCTTCTTCACTTCTTTTACTGTGCTTATCTGCTTGTATGTATCTGATAGAACATGTCTATGTACCTGATTCATGTGCGTTACTTGCAACTTTTTTTTTTGCGATAGATTTGGTCTTTGGACTTGTTTAATATGTGATGCATCCTTGCTTATGGAGACATTGAATTTGTGGTAGGAACTTCTGCTTCCTTCATCCAGATGTCTAACTCTGTTCAATCATTCATGTGCATTCTCATATATTTCTAGACCTGGTTTGTCTTCTTCATGGTACCAATGTGATCTTTTGTCAATCATTGTTTGCCCATTTGACAATCATCAAAACTCATATATGCATTAGTCTAGCTGATGCCAACAAATTCCCTCTTTTTGATGATGACAAACTCTGTGTCTATCTGTGCTCATGTATCATGTTTCAACTTGTTCCATGCACTTACAGCTTCGACTTGAACTTAAGAATTATCATGTTAGTATATAAGTCATAAAAATGGTTAGCACAATTTAATCTTCCCCTTTTTGGCATAACTAAAAAGGTAATCCCATAGTATGGCTAGTAATTTATAACAATATTCAACTCATGGCCATTGGGGTTATTGCATAGACATAGGTAAGAACATTTACTTGTTTACATCAAGAAAACATTCATGTTAAATAAATTTAGGCACAAATTAGTAGAATATGCTATTGATTTTTATTGATGTCAACAAGTACAATTCTAGCCCTTTGGTTACAACCATATACAACAGATCATAGGAACTAGACTCTAAAATTTGTACAAGGATATATTTAGGAAAAGACTAATCCTATGGAGTTCTATCTGACTTATTCCAGTTTCTTCTTAGCTTTAAGATCTCCTTCCTCATCCATGTTTTTCCCCAAAGAAGACCCACCATTTTTTTCCACCGGTTTTGCCCATGAGGACCAAGATCCGGATTGTAGTTCTTTTCTTGATGGTGAAGTGTTCTATTTCTATTTCAACCTTCCATACTTCTTTCTAAACCGTTACATCTACATGGCTTCCTTTCTCGTAATAGGTCAGATGGTTCCTTTTTAGATGAGCTTATATCAATGATTTCCTCCATTCTATCCCTTGTTTTGGGATTTTTCTCATATTCCCTGTTTATGAGATCTGCCCAATGTTCTTTCCCCCTTCATCTTTGATACAATAACGGAAACGCGGAAACGCGAAATTAAAAGGATAAACAAAAGGAAAAGAAAGATAGATAGATTGACACAAAAATAGGCACAATTAGGCAACCAAGGTTCTTCAATAACCAAGACCTCCTAATTACACTCTAGATAGCACCAGACCTCAAGGGAATTGAATTCCCAAGCAACCAATCCTCTCAACAATCAATAATCAACAAGAGCCTACCAAAGGCCTCTCACAAGTTTCTCTCTCTAGAGATAACCCTAAAACACTCAAAATATTCATAATTCATCAAAAGTCCCTAAATGAAATGAAAGACAAGAATTAGGAGGTCTTGGTTATTGAAGAACCTTGGTTGCCTAATTGTGCCTATTTTTGTGTCAATCTATCTATCTTTCTTTTCCTTTTGTTTATCCTTTTAATTTCTCGTTTCCGCGTTTTCGTTCTTATATCAATTGGTATCAGAGCCTAAATTAGGTTTGTTTCAACAAATCTAGCTTGGGTTTGATTCTACAAAAAAATCAAAAAAAAAAAAAATTGAAATTGAAAAATTCAAATTCGTGTTTGATTATTCCTTGTTTGTTGTTTTTGACACTAGATTTGAGTTCCCTAGTGTTATTTGAGTCTAGATCTTAAGTTTCAAGTTATTCGGAGTCATATTGAGTCATTCACATTGTTGAGCTTTGAAGCTTTGAAAAATTCAAAAGTGGGTTTGGTGATTGAGTTGAAATTGGGGTTAATTGATTAGTGGGCTTTGTTCTCCATATCAAAGGGAGCTTGGATATGAAATTTGAAGGAAAAACAAGTTGATTTGAAGGTAGTTGAAATTTTGAATTGTTCTTCATGTTCTTGAACATCTTCATATCTTCATAGGGAAGAAGAAGACCAAAGGGTGAGTTTAATCCAAAATATATTTCCCAAAGTTGTGAAAAGTTGTTTTCTACCCCAAAAAGGAAAATACTAGGTTGTGTGGGGCCATAAGAGTCAGCAAATCTAAGAAATTCGTGCACAAATCCCGAGCCAACTGAAGTTTTTTCCGAGATCATATTATATGGACGAGTTCCACGAACCATAAAATATTATACGGTCCGTGAAACTCAAATTTAGGTCCGTGAAAGGCGAGCTATTTGGACCAGTCTCTGCCCAATTTTGGTCCTAAGATACGGACGGGTTCCACGGACCGTGAACCATTATACGGTCCGTGAAAGTCAACCTGAAGCCCTCGTGAAACTTGATCCCAAAAACCAACATTCTGCCTCAAGTTGGTGTTGTTACACGACCACTTATACGGCTTGTGAAAACTTATACGGACCGTGAAACACCACTACAGTCGTGTAAGTCCAATTTCATCAATTTTGATCGTGATTCGTTCTTAATTCTTTTCAATTCCAAAAATTTCTTGGGATTGCTTGTTGGATCGTGTCCCTAATCCTTTGGTAGGGAACAAAAAAAAAAAAAAAAAAAAAAATTTCCATTATTTCAAA
>NC_081345.1:1575377-1583642 GCF_029784015.1 Lycium ferocissimum
AAACGGGTGAGATTTGGCAAGCGTAAGGCGCAATCCGGGTATGTAAACCTTTGCCCTTTTATTCTTTGGCATGTTCGAAGTCTAACGAGTTTGCCAGTTCCACGACACTTTTGCTTCTCACAATTCGAGATTGAAATTGAGGCGAATCCGTCGGTAAAATTGAACCAATTTCTTCTAAAATTGAGCCATACGTATGTAACTTCCATAAATGGAGTCGAAACACCCTAAGATGATTATGAACGAATCCCTAAGGGTTATTATCCATAATTTATGTACTGTACTATGGTTGGGTCCGAGGTGGGCCCACAAGACCCTGATACTCCCGGTATGACTCAAATTGATCTATTTCTGTCCGTTATTTTGTAAGTAACTCTTAATTATGTTTCCGTCGCTAACTAATGAATATTATGACCAGCTATACGAATCTTGATATTAGTCCGATATCTAGAACGATTACTGACACTACGCTTACAGTATAACTGATTATCGATTACTACGGTTTCTCTGTTCTGAACTATTTCGGTATTAAGTCCGTATGTTTGTCCGTATGCATATGGTTTCTCATTTGTCCGCTCGTGGATGCCTCAACGCTTCCTTCATCGCGCCGGCCAGGTTCGTAATTCGTACTTCCATCGCATTGTTCACCGCGTCCCTGATTGTGCGGGCCGGGATCTATTCAGGACTGACGATATGATCGATTATGATCCGATTATGTGATATTACGGAGATGGCGGCAGGATGGCATTTGATTTGATCTGTCATTCCACCGCGTCCCGTACTCACGAGGGGTCGGTTCTTTACCGTTGGCCCCTTATTAAAGCGGTGGATCCGATTTACGACATGTACGTCTTCAGATATGCTTGACTCGCATGCATGATCTCGTCTCACATGTTCGCATGTCCGATTTGGATCATGACTGTCGTCACACTTCGGGAAATCGATTCGAACTCGATTCTCGTCCGTCATATTTCCGCACGTCCGATTCGGATTCTCGTCCGTCCGTCATGCCCGAGTTCGGTTCGAGGATCCGCGCGCCACATTCGTACCGTCCGTACGATACTCCGTCCGATACATTCCCCTAACCGATATATTACTATTCTCGTTCGTACACTCTATAAGTCCGACCTCGCTACGAACCGATTCTCGTGCGCACGCATATATCATATCCGACCGATTATGATTATGTATATTTTGTTTTCCTTTACATACCCCGCACGCTCGCATCGACCCCCCTCGCAATTTCGGGGGTCGCGCTACATGCCCCTGCACGTACGAACGCGCGGGATACGCCGCGCGTAGGGACATCGGTCCACACGAGCTCCCTTCGATCCGGGAGTCGATACTTTTGGTATATATCTTTCGTTGTTTGTATATTACGTATATATAGTCGTTTGGGCACGGCGGGCCCCCGTCCCGTCTTTCGGTCCCCGATTCTCGTTCGTACGTTAGAGGCCCGTAGACATGTCGTCGTTTGTGGGTTGTGGTTGTCACCGGTCGTGGTACGTATGTTCGAGTTGGCGACTTTGACCGACATAACAGCCCCACCCGACTTCGTACGTTTCCGGTATATATATACATACATGTATGTTTGTGCGACGCACCTTACAACCGTACGAATTTATGTATGTTTAAATGGAATTAGCCGGCCGGTACGCCTAGTCGACGTGTACGTGTGGGTGTCCGGTTAGACACCGCACGGCCACGGGCCGGGGTCGTGACGATCGCCCGATCCTTTTTCCGTAGGTGTACGGAGGGCGAGGAAAGATGAAGAGGTCGAACCCGATAGAGGAGGTGCTAAGAAGGCCCCTAGAGTATATCCAGGACCCCCGGTGCTCCGTGACCGGAAAGTGTGGAGGAGCCTCGTGTACTCCATCGAGATCGATCTCTCGGAGACCCAAGAACGATCCTCTAGAGTTTTTGACTCCCAGAGAGGAGCCCCCCCTCCCCCTCCAGAGGACAGTTATGACATAGATCCATCCGAGTATTCGTCTGGGACACCGAAGGAGGAGATTTCCAAGGCCATACTAGTTGCTCCTATGGTAGAGCACTATGTCGGACAATGACCCTCCCCGTGAGTGTTACGGATTACTACAGCCCTTTATCCCCGGGCCGCTTCTGGTAAACCAGGAGTTGCCCGCTATTTATATCCCTCGGTTCGAGATGAGAGAGATGATGAAGGCCAGACGAGCGGATGGTGGGTAGATGATGACGAGGAGTACACTTCACCTTATAGTCCACTAGATCAAACTAGTGACCGATCGACTACAGGTATATGAGTCCTTATTAGAATTTTCTATGTACGTGCATTTAGCTTCAGCATTTAATATTTTCGGCGGAAACCCAAAGAGGCCCATAACCAAGTATTTATAAGTAATGACGACAGAGGTGCGATCGCTACCATTGGGAATCTGGAAATCTAGGACGGGAAGTAGTCATATACGGATGAAAGGTGAATATTGCGAATTAAAACGGCCAAAATAGTAATTGTGTAGTCGGAAGAGTAAGAGACCCTCTCTAATTCGGAGGGAGATGCGTTACGAGAACGTTTTGGAATCTTTCAAGACTTCAACTTGCTTTAGATTATATGGTGAAGGTCATGCAGTGAGATGGATACGATTATACCAGCATTAACACACCGGATTTCATCGAGTTTCGAGGTTAAGCGTCTTTGGGGCGAGAGAAATAATAGATGGGTGACCCACTTCGGGAAGTGTACAAAAAGTCCTATAAATTTAGATATAAGAGGCAAAATGAGAAGCTAGAGCAAACTAAGGGGGATTGGAGTATGCGGAATGGTTGGAAACCTTAAGAGGTCGTGTGACGAGGGACTAGACCGGTGAAGGAAAGAAGGTGCATCACGGCAGAATTGGTGGTGAGTTTGAATAGCGTTTGGAAATATTTTGTAAGCGAGATGGTAGTAATTATATATATACGTATGCATATGATATCCCATACGTGGCTATATCAGCGGGTATGTGTATCCCGGCAACCAACGTTGCGGTATATGGAAGGCATTAATCGAACAGGGCAATGAAGTTCAAGTGAAATAATAATAAATGGTACAAATGTTACAAGGTAAGTTGATGCTATTTTCACTACAGGTTAGGCTTGGAGAGTTTTAATGTAATGACATCTAGAAAGGAAAGAAAGTGAGTAGATGGAAGGTAAGGAGATCAAAATGTCGAAAAAAGTGAAAAGTTCTTAACATGAGTGAGTGGAGCCTCCAAGAGGGACGACGGGCAATCACGGGACTATTTGGGTAAAAATTTGAAGGTAGGCATGTGAACTGGATAAAGTGTGGCGTAAGGAACAAAAGAGGAATGTGTGGGGTCGTAAAATAGGCTTCGATAAGTGGGGCTAAAAGGATAGTGACCACGACGAGACCGGGAAGTAAGAGAAAGAACGGTTACGCTCCACGATGTTAAGAGATTTCCAAACTTTTGAAGGTATATTGCGGATAAGTGTGTGGTCAAATTAACACGGTTGCCCCGGACATGGAGAAGCTTTCCAAAAAGATGACTTAAGAATAGAACGGATTTGCGCGTTTAAAGGAATATTTCACGAACTTCAGAGTTGATACTACAACTAACAAAAGATGAAAGGTGCTCGAGGAGGAAGAAACCCGAGGAAGGTTAAGGATGAAAGTAGGAAAGGTATACTAATGGGTTGGTCGAAGGAAGAGGAGAGCATTTAGGAGTAAAGTAACTGGAAATGTTTAACCATGGGAGTAAGAAGGATCATCAGAACGAGTTGGCGGTACGAAACCGATTACTCATCAAGGAAAGAACGAGGATGATGAGTCGACACAATTGATTAGAAAATTAATGACATGGAATAAGAATTCATGTGAAGACCGAGAGATTCGATCATAGAGAAAATGGAATTAAATGTAAGGAACGTGCATGGAAGACAACCTGGCCGTGGTGTTAGGAAGATGGATGAAGGCTCGATGAACGAGGATGGAGAGAGAGTAAACTGTAAGAATTCTATGCTAAGAGAAAAGTAGCAGGACGCTCGGAAAACTTAGATGCACAGCTGCAACACAAACGTGTAGTTAAGAAGAATTATGGGTAAGTGAGCTAAACGGGCGAAAAGACTAGTAGTGGACGGAAGGGTATGGAGATATTGACAAAAAAAAAAGATGATATAGACATAAATGGAAGAAGAACTCAGGGAAAGAAGTTTTAGATATGTTATAAGCAAAGTTGGGGAGAAAAATGAGGAGTAAGGTATAATTGAAGACTTCATAAAGGGCGTGGTGAATCTTGATGTCCCCATTAACTTGCGGGTCCGGAAAACCGTTAGTCATAAAAGACGGAGGTGTGAAAAGACAGAAAAAAAGGAATCGGAATTAGATCTAACCCTTATAAGTATTCCGACTGGATACAAGACTGTAACTAGCGTTAAGATAGACAAGTCGGGGACCATACGACGATGCTGTAACCCCGACATTTTGATAATGAAGGTCGTGGGCAAGATAATTGCCGAAGACGATGGATATTCGAAAGCTATTGGTGTATTAGGACCCTCCTCAACGTAAGCAAGAACATATTGGACTTGAAAGGAACTATGACGTTTCAAGCTCCAGAAGAAGAAATTTATTAGCTCAAGGCCCAAGGTTTGAGGCGTATCAGCATATCAAGCAGGTATCAGAAAGAAGTAGAAACAAATTGACAATAAGTTTACCATGAGGTAGACATAGGGAGAAAGTATGGAAGATAACTCAAGAGAGCACTTTACGCCAAGATGAACTGTTACACCTCGAAAAAAATTTCGTTCATGCACAGTGAATAGACTAACCGAGGGCATGAAGTATACGATGTTTTGATAAGTAAGAAATAGCATTTGATGACCCTAACTAATATCTCAAAGACATTCGATGTTAGACGAGAAAGTTTGCCAAGAGAAGGCAAGGCATACGATATGTATCGAAAATGATTTACGAGTAACAAGTTAATGATGATTTAATGACGCTTTGGAAAAGAGTTATAATGACCCTTAGATTGGTATTGAGGTGTTAAACAAGTGTTAAGAAGGTTCCATAAGGATTGGAGATCAAACGAGTCGACGAGAACGAACCCGGAAAGTCGGGCAAGATACGGCCAAACATATCCGTATAAAACATACTGCCGTATGTCCAACCGTATGTTCGCCTGCATAAGGGCCTCCTTTGAACCATTATACAATCACACATACGGACCGTATAAATTGTACGGACCGTATGTGTGTCCATATAAATGTGTCGGGACAGATTTAAATATTGATATAAGGGACCCAAGTTCATTTATTTTCATTTCATTTTTCACTCCACAACTCAAGAATTCTCTAAAACTTTCTCCACTCTTCATCCACAAGAATCCAAAGGAAATTGATGATCAACTTCTCATCAAACCAACAAAATCAAGAGCGTGAAACCCATTAAAGTTATCTAAGTCAAGAAATCATACTGGAAGTGAATTAGGTTTTGGTGCAAGAAGAGTATTTTCACTTTCAATGCTTATTCCTACATTACCTAAGGTAAGTTTTATGGTATTTTCATGTTTTTTAAGGTATTGCGACCAAAACACCTTGATTGTAGAAGACTATAGAAAATGGGTCATAAATGTGGGAATAGTGTCATTGTTGAGTAGTTGTTTGGATTGAATCATGAATATGGATATGTTGTGATTGTAAGTAGGTTATAAATGACATTTAGAACATGGAATAAGTATTATATGTGAAAGAACGCGATAGTGAACTATGATCATGATTATGGAGAATTGAAGTGAATTTGTGAAATGTGGATAATGTAAATGAATGATGATCGTTGCTTATGATATTGTGATTATTGTTATGGATGATTGGGAGTTGATATGGAATATGGAGGAAAGTTGAAATAAACAAAGGAAATGCTGCCCAATTTTCTCTAGCTTTAATAAGCACGTTCTTATAATCGATTAGCTAATGTTGATGCGAATTCTCTTGAAGGTCGAAACGTGAGCGTTGAAGAAGAGCAATCAAGCGATAGAGTTGTTAAACGAAAAAGGTATGTAAGGCTTGTCCTTTCTTTCTAAGGCATGACTCTATGGTAAGAATCTTCCTATCTATCTATGACTTCTCTACATATATGTATACACCGGAAATGATGAGTCTACGTTATAAAGAGCTCTCATGAGATAAAGTTAAGAGATATGTTATGAATATGACGATGAGCCCAAGTCTGAGACCAAAGTCGTGATATGATGTTTTTACAAAGCTAATGACCTTCATACGATTCCTTGATATTATTCATTGTTGCTAGACCCACCTTATGATGTTAGTCCCTTCCTTTTTAGGCATGATTTTCCCTCCTTCTCCATGAATTTTCCTACATTCCGGAAACTAAGAGTCTATGTTTACGAATAGCCATATGAGATAAAGATAAGAGATATATTATGAGCACGATAATGGTGATGATGAGTCTATGACTATAAGGAGCTACATATGTATAAGATAGAGAAAAGAGGTAAGACATGAGTATGATAATTGATGATGATGAGTTAAGTCTAAAGAATCCTAAAGTGAGATATGATGCCCATGAAGTTAATGATTCTAAGTACGGTTCCATTGACGCTTTTTCTTGGGTACACTCACCTTAAAACGTTAATCCCTTCAAGGTGAGATATGATGATTATGAATACTCCATAATGTAATCGGGGGTCCACGACCTCATGTCACCTCGACATATCCATAGTTGCCTCCAAGTTCTAATGTATGTGTTATGATAAATGCAAGATGATGATAAGGTTATGATAAGTTTGTGTTAAGGTTATGATATGCCTATGCGATGTATGGTAACACTAAGGATGATGTTGATTCCATTTATGTATTTTTTTAGTATATGTATGTATGTATGTAAGCATCGAACCCGGGAGGGCCGAGTACGGATAGCATCGAGCCCGAGAGGGCCGAGTACGGATAGCATCCAGCCCGGGAGGGCCGAGTATGGATAGCATCGAGCCCGGGAGGGCCGAGTACGAATAGCATCGAGTCCCGGTAGGGCCGAGTACGGATATTATCGAGTCCCGGAAGGGCCGAGTACTGGCGATACCGAGCCTATATGGTCAAGTACGTGGCTGTACTGCTTTGTAGGTTATTGTATATGTAAGCATGTGGATGTACAAATGTATCTCTATGAGAATAAAGGGGTAAGTACGTATGTTGAATGTTTAAAAAGGTATTATGAGAAATGAACAGTTCTTTTTACCTTATACTATTCCTCATGCTCTTATTATGTTATTATCCACGCCTTACATACTCAGTACAATGTTCGTACTGACTTCCGTTTTCTTTGGACGCTGTGTTCATGCCCACAGGTAAATAGGGAGGAGATCCAGGCTCGTAGGAGCTGTTAGCAGGCCTTGAGAGCACTCCATTATTCCGGAGGTGCCATTGCTTATTGTTTTGTGTATATGTTTTGGGCATGATGGGGTCCTGTCCCGTCCATATGTCTAGTACTCTAGTAGAGGCTCGTAGATACGTATGTGTGGGTAGTATGGTCTCACAGTTTCTCATCGTATGTATATGTATATATTATTTTGGTAGCCGAAGGGCTTATGTATATAAAGTAAATATGTTTCCAATGAAAAATGGTTTTCCTACGATTTGAATATAAGATCAATGAATGAAGGCTTAATGTGGATAATGAGTAATAGAATGAGTGGTGCTCGGTGGTTAGCCCCGGGTACCCGTCATGGCCCCTAGTCGGGTCATGACATGAACTACGATACTTTTAGAACATGATTTGAATCCCTCGTATCGGGCAAAAATTGCGCCGTACCTAAGTATGCAGTGACATGCCCTAAAGGGTAATGAAAAGAGCAAGAAAGGTCTCTAAGCTAAATTTACAAAGGTGTTAGAGAGGATGACGAACCCAAAGAACACTTGGGATGACGATGACAATTGTAAGAAAAGGAACAACGATTGGTAGTTTGGAAATTTTTTGAAGGAAAGAAAGGACGCCCATATGAATGGAAATAAAAGAGTTCACCGGATATTAGAAAATAGTTCATGGACCACTAATTATACTACACGAGAGCATATTCTATGGAATTATATGAACCGTCTACGTGAAGCTATGCCCAACTACAATTGTAAGAACCACCGGAAAGCCAACAAGGAATAACGAGAAAAAACGACGCAACGGAAATCGAAGAAAATATATTTGAAAGAATCTAAAAGAAAATTGCAGTCCCATGCTTGGATTGTATTGATAGAGGAGGGGGAAGTAAAAAAAAAATTATAGCA
>NC_081345.1:1583742-1714857 GCF_029784015.1 Lycium ferocissimum
TGCACCCCAATCACCCAAAGCACAAAAAAGAAAGTTTAAACCATCCTTTTCCAAACTTTTCTACCCGGCTAGGAATGAAGACTTCAAGAACAAACACTTTGCTTGCTTCAACAACAACTCCATGTTATAGAGGACCTTCCAATTAGTAGGAAACTAGAAGAAAATATTTTTTTCACTATTCATGATCTTCCCTTTTTTTTTGCCTTAGCCGAATGGCCTCCACATTTTTTTTCTCCAAGGTTCTCAAATCTTCTTAAGGGATGAAGATGATAACAATGATGAATTAGTCATCTTTCTATACTTATATAAATCACACAAGTGTACCATGGCCCACACTCCACACACATGGCCACATATGGCCATTTTCATGAAATAATTAGGCTTCCAAAATTTCACTTCTAGCCCTTAATTTTCTATGAAATGCCTAACTTTCCATAATTCACTTTTGACCCCAAATTTTCCTTATTCTAATTTTACCCTTAACACTCCATGCCAATGAAAAAGATGAATATGCAACTTATGCACTTTTAACAAAATCGGAAGAAATTACAACCTTGTCCTTAACTTATCATGACTAACTCGAATTATCCCAATGTACCAAAATACGGGATATAACACATTTCTCCGACATTATTTCTGAATTTTAAGTTCGTCTAGCCAGAGCCGATAAGTTCTGAATTTGAGACAAGGGAGCATGAGTGCTCTAGAATATAGTCTCCGCTTCAATTCCTTGGCTAGGTATGCTTCAGTACCACGGTAAGTGATACGGGTGATCGAGTACACAAGTTTGTGAAAAGCTCAGGCCACATTTGACGGATAGACGCTTCGACAACGTCCCTCAGAACAATATGGATATTGCACGTATCCAAGCCCATGCTCAAAATTTAGAAGAAAGCTTACAACAATAAAGAAGCGAGCATGATAGATGGCATAGCAAGAGGGCTAGATTATCGGGTCCGATGAACGAGTATAGAGGTGGGCACAGACCGCGTCTTCTAGACGAATCGGGCTATTCTATGACTAGTGTGCCACCACCGATGCCCGCCAGAGATTTGACAGATCTATTCATCCCGGCCGAGTCGAGCTTTTTCGTGATCCCAGTTTAGAGGTGATTCGGTCGTGCGAGGCCGCTCTGCCACGATGTTCCCGCACGGGAAGTTACACGGGGTCGTTGACGTACTGGTTCTGCTTGCTATTCATGTGGCCAACCAGGCCATACATGCGCGTGATTGCCCCACAGTTAGTGGTAGAGAGTAGGTGTTATATCCCGCATTTTGTGCGTCGGAAAATTTCGAGATCGAGTAAATCGAAGAAAATAAGTTCGACGAAAATTTGGGGAAATGTCGAATTTTTTAAGTCAACTATGGAGGCGCATATCTCATAGTATATGTGGAGTTTTAAGGTGTTTTAAAAGCCTAAAATGAAGTTCGTCGAGTCTAGTTTGCAATGCAACAAACCGTTCATTGATAGGACATCGGAGTAGAGAATTATAGACGTTACAAACTGAATTGTCGAGCGAAACGTATTCCATGCGGTACCGCTTACACAAGATCACAAGACCGCTACAGTACTGCTACAGTACTGTAGCTACAGTAAACCGACTGCGCTTAAAAGGGACAGTAAACTTCATTTTATTTCAGCAAAAAGCTCCACAAATTTCCAGAAATTTCAAACAAGAAAGAAGAGAAAAAAAGAGAAATCTTCAAGCCTTCAACTTTGATTCAAAATTATAATTTGTTTGTATTCCTACTAAGTTCAAGATTCTCTACAAAGTGGTATAAATATCATGGCAAGAAAGAGCTTCTTTGGCAAGTGGAAAAGTTGGAAAAGGGTAAGAATTTAATCTTCTTTATATGTTATGTATGGTTGTGTATGTTGTGGTGTGTAGGAACGAGGGAAATTCATGAAAATATGGACTATATGTTGAGGCCGTGTGGTTGTGATATAGTATGGAAAGGGATGAATCAATTTTCTTAAGTATTTTGGTTGTTGTTACAATGGAATCTATGATGAGAAATGGAAGTTTGATAATTCTAGTTCAAGTCAGTTGTCGAAGTTGTTTTAGGTTTGAATTGAATATAGTGTTCTTGTGTTTATGGAAACTAATGTTGTTAGTGTGAATTGTTGGTGTGATTTATGAAGTTGAAAGAAAGAAATATGTTGTCATTATTCTTGTTGAGTTTGGAAAATTTTAGGTAAAGCAGGTTGGTTCGGCCGCTTGAAATGTCGAATGGATTATTTGAAACATTCTTGACTATTGTTTGGAAGGTTTCGAATTGGTATTTGAATATGTGAACAATTATGAATTGAATATAAATGAGATGCCATGGAATTGTAAAAAAGAATTGGTAATGTTAGAACGTATTTTGAAATAATTGTGAAGTCGTAAGATATGATTGTTGGTATTACTATTGTTAAATTCTTAGTTGCATTCTCGGTTGTTGTTGTTAAATCGCCGAGTTAGATTTCGGGTAGAGCATTTACAGGGGAAATGCTGCCTAAATTTTTGTAGACGAATGTTAATTCAAGATTGAATTTCTAAAGGCTCTAATTAATGTTTGCAAATGTGACCATTTATAGATTTTGGAGAGTTTTGAACTTGGATTTGGAGAAGCGTAAGAGACGGAAAAGGTAAAGTCCTTCCTTTCCTTCTTATGGCATGTCTTAGCTATATTAGGCCGGAGTCCGAGCCTCGGGAAAGGTTCTCAGGCATCAAAATTTGAGTTTAATTCTGGTTACTATTCACTCAAAGATAATTGAATTACTTTCTTTACATTTTGTTGGACAAATGTTTAAACTTCCATAACTTTATCAAACGAACCCGATTGCTTTGAAACTTTTACGATGCTCCCATGTGGTCTAATACTCGTAAGGTTCGTACGCCACCTCGACTTGACCCGAGGTGGGCCCGCTATTTCCGAGTCTGCCCCTACTGTGTTACTAATTTGTTTTGAGCAATACTTAAAGGAAACCTGTAGCTGCTCCCTCAACAAGTAAACGACTGGTGTTTTCATTATTCCTTGAGCCTCATGGTATAGCTTGAAGCATAAGATGATCCTAGAAAGATTATCGTGAAACAACCCATTGTGATATCCGTAAGATATACCCTATGATTATCGCGCGAATTCTCTTATATGATCTCGGTAGTCGTAGTTATTCTAATTATTTCATCGAATCCATGATATATTTCGACATACCAAATCAGTCCTAAAAGTTTGTCGCGCAATGTCCGTCCGGACATCCAAACGGCTCATACTACGATCACCGCTTTCTTCTCTCTTATGACTCGTCACTCGCGCTAACCGATGAGACGTAATTTGGGATAATTCTCGCTCCTTAGTTTGGAATTTGGTATGAATCATAGGCTCTCCTGGACACGAACGGTCCGGCACAAATATTTCGATATAAATACTCCGATACGAGTAGCCCGATATGAACGTTCGATACAAGTATTCTCGATCCGATCATTCGATATAAACACTTCCAATCCCGATATAAGTATGTCGATATGCATAATTTAAGATAAGTACCCCGACATGTGTTATCCGCCGTGAATACTCGATACGGATATGCGGTTCGAAATAAGAAACCCGTTATAAATAACCTAATGTAAATATTTGGTAAAGGTACTTTTACTATAAGTATGTGATATCAATACTTTGATGTAAGTATTCCGACATAATTAACCCGATATAAACATTCGAAAGGTATAGGATATGATGGTTATTTGTTGACGATTATTCGGCACTTGAACACGAATTGGTTTGTCGAGTTTGTGGTACTAGGAAATGAATTGTATATGTGTGATGGATGATTGTGTGTATGTCCGACCGGCTCTTGAGTGCCGTGGTATCCGTCCGCTCCGGTGCCGTATATGTGTGATGATGTCATGATGTGTGATGGAATATGGTTGTCTATCCGTCCTGATACGATATCTGAAATAATTGTAAAAGTTTCTCTACCAAATGTCTTTGACTACCGAAGTTTGTTCCACTATGTCTGATACAAATGTAAGATTCCAAAAGTTCCGTTTGATTTGGTTCGTACTAATATTTGAAAACGCGTTCGGGAGCTACTCGATGGTCCGAGGGTCCTGTGGACAAAAACGCGTTTCGGGAGCTACTCGATAGTTCGAGGGTCCCAAAGACAAAAACGCGTCCGGAGTCGCTCGATAGTCCGAGGGTCCCGTGGGCAACACGCGATCCGGGGATAGAACCGAGGGTCCCAGAACCGGCTTACGCTTTTTAACGTTCGTTCGATATGCCGTTTGATATGATATGCTACGGCGTCCGGAAAAATAAGCATTTTGAAATTTCGTATATTCTGTGTGACTTGCGCCTGACATTCTGTTCGTCCTACACGATCTGTGTCTGTCGATATGATTTGTGTCCGAAAGGGGAGCATTCTGGCGCCCTGTGTTTTCGATTCTCCTTCTAACATATAACACGGGAATGCGAGACTTGTGTCTGAGAAGTAAGTAATTTAATACATGACCTTGGTATATACGGTTCGTGTCCGATAAACAAGTATTTTGGTATTCTGGATAGTGTGCTTACTACTTATACTGTTTGTTACGATTATGATTCTGTTTTCTGTATTTTATGCCTTCTATATCCCCGATCCTGTCTACGATTCTCGTCCGTTGATCCTCTCGTACCTACCATTACGATTAAAATTTCGTCCGTCAGCTTGCACTTCTGAGTCTGATTATGGTCCTGTCTGACATATTTCTATGCCTATGCATGCTTTTGATTTGCACTATTTATGATCCGAAAGTAAGCGTTTTGATACTCTGGACAAGGTACGTATTTTCTGTACTTCTGACTTCGACCACGATTCTGTAGATTAATCTCCTGCACCCCTGATCATGATAAGGCTCTGTCCGATATACTTCTGCACGCCTGATTTCGATTATGATTTGTTAGCCGTATTCGCGTACATTTGGATTGGTTTATGATTCTATTACGGTATTTTACGGTTTTTACATACTAAGTACATATTCCGCATCGACCCCCCCCCGTTCTTCGGGGCTGCGTTTCATGCCACGCAGTACTCCCACCGAACCGAGATTATTATAGAAGATGTTCCAAACAAAGATGGCAAGCTCCATTCTCCCGAGGGTCGCCAAGTCGTGGTTTGTTTGTTATGAGTTCGAGTTATGTTAGAGACTTTCGTGTGACAAACAGCGTCGGGTGTGTTTGTCACTGGTACGCGGCCCGTCACCGATATGTCAGTCCGTATTTATGTCATGAAATTTTGTATGTTTACGAATTTGTTTGATTCGAGGCTACGAAAAAAAAAAAAAATCTGACGCATTTGCTATGTATTTTACTTTATTTGATTTAAATAGTTGACAGGATCTTAGGTGTGTGGCAAGAGTCCGAGGGTTCGCTCGGCCCTAAATAAGGGTCGGGTGCCCATCACGTCCCTTGGAAATTGGGGCGTGACAGTAGGACTCAGCCTTCAGGGTCAGTAGCCGGATCTTCAGCATCTACACGCCCTATGGGTCCAGGTTCACATGCGCCAGTCGGCCGTGGTAGAGGCAGGCGGAGAGTCCCCAGTTCTAGCGGTCCTCAGCACCGTATTTATGCTTTGGCTGGACGCCAAAACTTCCCGAGTCTTCTCCCCGATGTTGTCACAGGTATATTATCGGTACTTTCTCATGATGTATATGCTTTGATAGATCCTGGCTCCACATTGTCATATGTTACTCCATACATTGCGGGTCGGTTTAGAATCAAACCGGAGTCGATCAAACCTTTTGAAGTGTCTACACCCGTTAGTGAATCGGTAATAGCTAGACGAGTATATAGAAATTGTGTAATTGTGATATGTGATCGCCGTACTATGATTGACTTGCATGAGTTAGAAATGGTGGATTTTGATGTTATTATGGGCATGGATTGGTTGGCTTCTTGCTACGCCAATGTTGATTGCAGAATGAAAATGGTTCGGTTCCAATTTCCGGGAGAACACGTTTTAGAATGGAAGGAAAATACGGCGTCACCAAATGGTAGGTTTATTTCCGATCTAAAGGCAAGGAAAATGATTAAAAAAAGGCTGCATTTATCCTCTAGTGCGAGTTCAAGATGTAGAAGCTGAACCGCCGACTCTTCAGTCAGTTCCCGTAGTAAATGAATTTCTGGATGTATTCGCGGAAGAGCTTCCAGGCCTGCCTCCCGAACGGGATATTGATTTCGCTATTGATGTGTTGCCAGACACTAGGCCTATATCTATTCCTCCCTATAGAATGGCTCCCGCAGAATTGAAAGAGTTGAAGGAGCAATTAAAAGATTTGCTTAAGAAAGGCTTAATTAGGCCCAGTTCATCCCCGTGGGGAGCACCCGTATTGTTTGTTCGAAAGAAAAACGGCTCCTTGAGAATGTGCATTGACTATCGGCAATTGAATAAGGTAACGATTAAGAACAAATATCCTCTTCGGAGGATTGATGACTTATTTGATCATTTACAAGGTGCCAAATGGTTTTCCAAGATAGATTTGAGGTTCGGGTATCATCAAGTGAGAGTTAGGGAGAGAGATATCCCTAAAATAGCCTTCAGAACAAGATATGGCCATTTTGAGTTCCGGGTGATATCATTCGGGCTAACTAATGCACCGGCAGTATTTATGGATTTAATGAATGATGTGTTCAGGCCCTTCCTAGATTTGTTCGTGATTGTATTCATCGACGACATCTTGGTGTATTGTAGATCCGAGGCGGAACATGCGAATCATTTGCGTACTGTCCTCAGAATTCTCCAAACTCGAGAGCTGTTTGCGAAATTTTCTAAGTGTGAGTTCTGGTTGACCTCAGTGACATTTCTTGGGCACATTGTTTCGGTAACGATGGTATTCGGCAGTATTGACCAAAAGATTGAGGCCGTAAAGACTTGGCCAAGGCCTACAACTCCTACGGAAGTACGCAGCTTTTTGGGCTTAGTAGGATATTACAGAAGATTCATTGAAGGTTTTTCTTCTATTTCTGCACTACTTACAAAGCTGACCCAGAAATCAGTAAAGTTTCAATGGACCGATGCTTGTGAACGTAGCTTCCAAGAGCTAAAGGACAGATTCACTTCTGCACTAGTCCTGACACTTTCAGAGGGACTGGAAGGTTATGTTGTTTATTGCGATGCTTCAGGCATTGGGCTAGGCTGTGTATTGATGCAACATGGCAAGGTGATTGCATATGCTTCAAGGCAATTGCGGAAACATGAAAAGAATTATCCAACCCATGATCTTGAATTGGCTGCAGTGATTCATGCATTAAAGATATGGAGACATTACTTATATGGTGTTCATGTAGATATTTATACAGATCACAAGAGCCTTCAGTATATCTTCAAACAGAAATAGTTGAATTTGCGGCAACGACTGTTACACCTTGGAAAATTTCGAGTTATCAAGACTGTGGACGGCTTAGTATGAGCTCGGGGGAGAGAGCAGAGTTACACAAGGATTATGGATGAATATTATGTTATCCGAGCATAAGAACATATATATGACATTTGGAGAGTGTATGGAGTAAATCGGTTAACATGATCACTCGATAATAGCCCTCGAAATCATGAGTTAAGGTGGGGCCCACATGTTGGGATTTTTTAAAGGATATATTAAAAGTGATACAAGTATTACATGGAAAGTTGATCAAGTCCTAAGAAGGACCCATAAGCCAAATATGGACATAAGCCCTCCAAAAGGACGATTTAAGGAAACGTTTTCGGGTGATCTGACTTGGAGGGGCAAAAACGGCATTATAAGTTTGGAATTTGGAAAAAGACCAAGAATAAAAGTTGTAGATAATTGAAAGATATTTCCAACCATAGGTCGTGGTACCTCACACGATGTGGGAATCAAGAGTTATAGTCATTTTAAGAGCAAGACCCCAATCTGCCAAATGGTTCCGCGGGCCCCACATGAATAAGTCGGTGGAACCGACCTAGGGGGGCTATAAATACCCCATCAGCCCATTTTTTTTCAGCATATTAACATTCCAAAGTGTCCTAGAAGCCTCTCAAAATATCTCCCAAATATTATAGTCCGATAAATTAAGAATTTGACAAGATTACGCTAAACTAGTCGGTGAAAGGCGATTGTTCTTGCTTCTACTTAAGCTTGGTATTGGAAAGGGTTGATGTGGCTAAGTTTTTTTCAAGCATAAGGTATGTTATTTATCCCATCTTTTATGTTGAGTTTATTTGAAGGTCTAGCAAGCCTTAAAAATGAAACTAGTCATGGAGAAACGGTCATAGAGTGTTGTATTGTAGTTGTTGTGTTTATGGGCTATTTTGGACGTGTTGTGGCCTTGTGGATGGACTAATTTATGCATATAAAAATGGTATCTAACATGGTTGGCGTATTGATGAGATTATACTCCCTGATTGGGATGGAAGAAAGTGCATATTGTTGTTGTATGTTGAAAAACGTCGTGTGGGACGTTTATGGAATATGTTGGTATGAATAATAGTGTTGTTGATGTTGGTATTATTGTTGTTGTTGATTGGTTGCTGAATTGTAATTTTGGGCTAGGCATATAAACGTAGGAGATCTTTGCCCGATTTTCGGCGAATATAGAATAGTTTGATTGGAAATTTGGTACAAGTGTGCAATAAAGAGTCTAACGTTAGTGTTAATCCTTTTAAGTGTAGGCTTACGAGCTTGGATGAATAAGCGTAGCTAATAAGAGGTGGAGCAGGTATGTAAAGCTTACCCTTTCTTTCTTTTGGCATGTCTTAGATGTAAGTAAGATATGATATGATACGAGCCTTGGGGTAACTCCATTCTTAAGATCCGAGCATGTCTACGATTCTTATTCACTTCTTGATGTTATCGTTCCTAATATGGTCGAGCTATGGTCCTTGTGTCTTTTGTGTGATTGGAGAGTAAATGTCGCATAAAAGTTTTGATCCTAAAGGATTCTATGTCGTATAATGTCTCTAACTTTCATAGACGGGCTCGGATCGCTTCGATACGTTCGTAGAGGGTTCTATGACGGGTAATGTCTCTAACTTTCATAGGCGAGCTCGGATTGGTTTGGTACCTGTCCATGGTCCCCGAGACTTTCCTTTGTATAGTTCTAACGACTTTTTGCAAGAACTTAACATGACTATCGTCTTAACCCACGAGTGTCGACTACTTACTTATCCATTGAGTCTGTAATGATGATTTATATGCATATGGTTACTCACGACTCTGCTCGTGCATACTGTTGTTACATCTTTCGCCGAGTCCCGGGCCGGTTATGTCATCGTGCGCACTATGCTATATTCTGAAGTATGATGTGTTCCGAAGTATGATGTGTTACGAAGTATGATGTGTTCCGAAGTATGATGTGTTACGAAGTATGATGTGTTTCGAAGTATGATGTGTTACGAAGTATGATGTGTTCCGAAGTATGATGTGTTCTGGAGTATGATGTGTTACGGAGTTATGCAATATTCCGGAGTATGATGTGTTATGGCGCCAAAGATGGGGTGGCGACCATGTTCCGTCCGTCGAGTCCCATAATAGGCCGGATATGATACATGACATTGATATGCATGATTTGTATTTCAAGAGTAAGCATTTTGGCATTCTGATTATTATATTTGTTTTCTGTACCTCTTATGCATGATTTGTATTTCAAATGCAAGCACTTTGGTATTCGGTTATTATGCTCACTTTACGTACATCTTACTTCGGTTATGACCCCGTTTTTGTATTTCATGCTTTATATACTCGCACATATTTCGCATCGACCCCCTTCTCTTCGGGCGCGCGTTTCATGCCACTTGTGTGTATACGAGATGAGTAGAAGATGTTCCAGCTGGATTGGCGAGCTCCATTTCCTCTCGGAGTGCTGCCGAGTTAGAGTATCTTGAGTTATGTTATGGTATCTTGAGTTATGTTAGAGACTTTGCAGACAGAGTCACGTATATGACATGTCAGTCTTGTAAGCGGCCCTGTAAGCCGATGTATCATTATGCATTATGTCACAGATTTCATGTGATTACAGATTTTACTTGATTTGAGAAAGACGAAAAACATGTTGTTCTTTGAAAAGCTTTCATTATGCGTTAATTTCATGATTTAAGAGTCCGGTAAGATTAGAAGTATAACGAGAGTCAGCGGGTTCGCTCGGCCCTAAGTAAGGGTTGGGTGCCCATCACGCCCTATCAAGTTGGGGTGTGACAACGACGATGGTTGGAATTGTTAAAAGATTATGATGTTGATATTTCATATCACCCCGGAAAGGCAAATGTTGTGGCTGACGCTCTTAGCCGCAGATCTACGGGAAGTTTATGTGATGTACAATCAGCGAAAAGAGAAATGACCTGTGAGCTCCAGCAGTTAGCTAGTCTAGAAGTCCGAGTAGTGGACTCAGGTAGCGAGGGAACCACCATTCATAATTCAGCAGTTTCGTCGCTAGTAGTAGAAGTGAAAGAGCGACAATACGAAGATCCCATGCTAGGGCAGAAAGATACACTCCCTCATAAAGAGGAATCATCATTTGATATTATGGGAGACGGAGTTCTCCGATGCCGAGGCAGATTATGTGTTCCTAATGTGGCAGGTCTGCGCCACCAAATATTGAGAGAAGCTCATTGTTCCCGTTATTCTATCTACCCTGGAACAATGAAAATGTATAATGATATTAAATCCATGTATTGGTGGAATGGGATGAAGAAAGATATAGCGGAATTTGTAGCTCAATGTCCCAATTGTCAACAAGTGAAAATCGAGCACCAAAACCAGCGATTGATTGTTGCAAGCTATAGAAATCCCAACTTGGAAATGGAAAGTTATTAACATGGACTTCATTATAGGCTTACCCCGTTCTCGACGTAAGTGTGATTCCATATGGGTGATCGTGGATAGACTGACTAAGTCAGCTCATTTCTTGCCAGTCAGAACGACAAATGTAGCAGAAGATTATGCAAAGCTCTATGTTAAAGAGATAGTGCGACTTCATAGTGTTCCGGTAGCTATTATCTCCGATAGAGGTACTCAATTTACAGCTAATTTCTGGAAGTCCTTCCAAGAGGGCTTAGGGACTCAAGTGAGCCTTAGCACGGCATTTCATCCACAGACTGATGGACAAGCTGAACGTACTATTCAGGCTCTTGAGGATATGTTACGGGCATGTATGTTAGATTTTGGAGGTAATTGGGATGATCATTTGCCACTCATTGAATTTGCTTACAATAATAGCTATCATTCTAGCACTCAAATGACATCGTATAAAGCTTTATATGGGCGAAAGTTTAGATCCCCAATTGGTTGGTTTGAAACAGGAGAGGCTAAATTGATAGGGCCAGACTTGGTCCAACAAGCCATAGAGAAAGTCAAGCTCATACAAGATCGACTGTTAGCAGACCAAAGTCGTCAAAATTCCTATGCGGATAATCGTCGAAGGGACTTAGAGTTCCAAGTTAAAGATTCGGTATTCCTGAAAGTGTCTCCAATGAAAGGCGTTATGAGATTTGGCAAAAAGGGGAAACTTAGTCCCCGGTATATTGGGCCTTATGAAGTTGCGCGCAAAGTAGGCAAAGTAGCCTATGAATTAGATCTACCTCCTGATTTGGAGTTAGTTCATCCAGTTTTTCATGTCTTGATGCTTCGTAAATGTATTGGAGATCCTACTAGGATCGTCCCAGTAAATGATGTTCAAGTGACAGAAAAGTTAGCATATGATGAAAAACTCATTGCGATATTAGATAGGCAAGTACGGAGGCTTAGAAACAAAGAAGTGGACTCATTTAAAGTTTTGTGGAGAAATAAAAATTGAGAGGAAATGACATGGGAAGCGGAAGAAATCGTGAAATCCAAATATCCGCACTTATTTCAGCCCCCGAAAGAGGGCCAAGATGAAACGTCAAGATCATAAGGTATGTACGCTTTTCCTTTTATGTATTTGGGTCGTGTGTGGCCAAGTTATATTGCTATTATGTTGTGGACCTGTGAGGCATTGATATTATGGGTTGTTGTGACAGGATGGTAGTGCCATATTATAGGGGAAACTCTGGCGAAATTTTTGTAGAATTTCCGAGTGCTTAACATTCGAGGACGAATGTTCTTAAGGGGGAAGAATGTTACACCTCGGAAAAAAATTTTGTTGATGCACAGTGAATAGGCTAATGAGGAATACGAAGTATATGATGTTTCAATAAGTAAGAAATAGCATTTGATGATTCTAAATAAGATTTGAAAGACATTCGATGCTAGACGAGAAAGTTGCCAAGAGAAGGCCATGTATACGATAAGTATCGGAAGGGATTTACGAGTAGTAAGTTGATGAAAACTTAATGATGTGTTGGGGAAGAGTTATAACACCCCTTAGATTGTTAATGAAGTGATAAACAAGTGCTAAGAAGGTTCCATAAGGATTGGAGATCAAACGAGATGACGGGATCGAACTTGGTGAAGCAGTGGGTTTCACGGCCAGGTTCCACGGCCAGCATTGTGTTCCACGGACCGTGGATGGGTCCGTGGAACTGCCAGCAGAGGAGACGACTGGCTGGTCATGCACCACGATCAGCTTCACGGCCAACACTAGGTTCCACGGACCGTGGAACAGTCCGTGGAACACCCGACGGGCTGAAATGTTTCAAGTCTTTAAATGTGTCCCCAACTTCATTATTTCAATTCCAACACTTCTCTACTTCTCTCTAAAGTCTCTAGGGCTTCATATATATTTCATGAACAAGGATCCAAAGGAAATTATAGGTTCTTATCATCAAGCCAAGTGAATCAAAGTAAGAAAACCCATTAAAGTTCATCAAAAGCAAAGAATTCAAGTGAAGGAAAATCTAGGGTTTTGCTCAAGTGAGGTATATGCAACCAAGGTTCAATCCTACACCATCTAAGGTAAGTCTTATGATGTTTCCATGTTGTTTAAAGTATTTGGAAGATGAAACACTTGGATTACATAAGGAAATAGGAAATGGGTCATGAATGTGTGAATAGTATCGCTTTCGAGTAAATGTTTGGAACGAGTCATGATTTTTGATGCTTTATGAATATGATTATGTTATAAATGGTATGGATAGTGTGGAATCGACATTGTATGTGAATAAAAGTATTGTTGAGGTGTGACTATGAATATGGATGAATTGAAGTGAATTGTGAAGTAAGAGTAGCGTAGTTGAATAAAGGCAATTGTGATGATATTGTGAATGTTATTATTGATGTTTGGGAGTTGATATATGATATGAGGAAAGTAGTATAAATAAAGGAGGTGCTGTCCGATTTTCTCTAGAATTAGTTATGAATGCTAAAGCTATCCATTATCTAATATGAGTGCACTTCAATGAAGGTAGAACGTGAACCTTGAAGAAGATCGTACGAGTGATAGAATAGTTGCAAGAAAAGGTATGTAAGGCTAACCCTTCTTTCATAAGGCATGGTTCTTTGGCCAAGTATCTCTCCTTCTATGAGCAGACGATGTTCTCCAATGATTCTATCTCTAAAAGCTATTAAGCTTATGATGCTCAAATGATGCGATTGTACTAAGTTTCTTATACGACGAGTAATACTCTAAGGATATAATGTAATGAATGACAATATTAAAAAGGCTAAAGATAGAGATGAGCTTATGTGTATGTGTGCCCATGAGAAGCTAATATGAACCCCGAGCTTATATGGCCGGGTAGAATATAATGAATATGTTTATATATATGTATATCTATATATGACGATGCGCTCGCACCACTGCAGTTGGGTACGAACTGTCACACCCTAATTTTCGATAGGGCATGATGGGCACCCGACCCTTACCTAGGGCTGAGCGAACCCGCTGACTTTCGTGATACTCATAATCATACTGGGCCCGCAAAATATGACATAAGCACATAATGAAAATTTTTCAGAAAACAAACATGCCTTTCGTCTTTTTCAAATCAAATAAAATCTGTAGTCATAACAAATCTGCAACATAATGCATAATAATACACCGGCTTACATAGCCGCTTACAAACTGACGTCTTATACACACGACACTGTCTGCAAAGTCTCTAACATATCCCAGGACATCACAACTTTAACATTCTGACTCGGCAGCGCTCCGGGAGAAAATGGAGCTCGCCAATCCCGCTGGAACATCTTCTGCTAACATCACCTACTCATCTGTGGGTACCTGCGCGGCATGAAACACAGCTGTCACGACCCAGCCCCGTGGGCCGCGACTGGTGCCCTACTTGGACGCCCAAACAGACTTTCATATCAAGTCATCATATTTTAACTAGCTCAGACATTACATTCACCATTTTAGGCAGAAGTGGAAATAAATACTGTCTTAAGCGGTCGCGCGTGCAAAAAATTATCATATCATAATCATATGGGGCGGCGGAATACACATCGCCGAATATATATACATACAAACATACAGGACATTTACGCCACATCCAAATCTGGTAGATTGGCGGAATATACATCGCCAGATACATACACGAATACATACAAATGGGCGGTTTTGGCCATAGTAGCAAACGGGACCGCATTAAGACACGGATCATAAACAAACGAACACACACATGACCCGTGACCCACATGTATGACTACGGGCCTCTACAAACCAAAACGAGAACATATGACCGGGACGGGGCCCCGCCGTACCCCAAATAATCAAATATACAAAAGCATAAACATCGCGAGAAGATAGGTACCAACATATGGGCTCGGACCAAAAGGAGCACCTGTAATAGCGAGAATGTGTGGCCTACACGGGATCACGAACCTGCGTACTGCGGGCATGAAACGCAGCCCCGAAGAAAGGGGTCGGTACAAAAGATGTACCGAGTATGTAAAGCATAAAGTACAAGAAATCCAAACCATAAGCGAAGTGAAAGGTACGGAGAGAGAATACCGGATCAATATATACCAAACACATGCGAAGACATATGTACATAATGCAAACGAGAGATCATGCATAAGGCTCGGGAACGTGGTCACCACTCCGACGCCGGTGCCACACACAAAGATACTCCAGAAGGTTTCAAATCTCCGTACAACCCCGAACACAACATATGATCACAACATGTCATATCATCAAAACATATCATAAGCCATATCACAGCATAACTCCATAAACGGAACCCGGCCCTATGGCGAGGTCTCGGGAACCGTAACACAGCATACTGCCGAATTTATCGTGGTGCGTACGATCACAAACCGGCTCGGGAACCGGCGAACGATATCATAGTAATAGGCACGAGCAGAGTAGTGCGGAAACCATATGCATATACACAATTTAATTCCAAGACTCGACGATTAAATACACATATACATATACTTATACATATTGAAGTCAGAAGGTTCAAAGTAAGTATCGAGTCTGTCAGAATAGTGTACACAAGTATGAGCCTTTAGATTTACCAAACTTTCGAAAAATACTTCATAAGCCATTTTTGAAGATTTAGTGTCGCTCACATTTAGGAGCCTTCAAATAACTTATAGAACAAATCAAACGGAACCTTAAATGCGTAGGCAAAGGTCCCCTCTTTATACCATACAAAAGTGGACCAAGTAAGACAAACGAAGGAAGTCTCGGGACTAGTGGGCCCACCTCGGGTCAAGTCGAGGTGGCGGACACAAATTACGAACATCAGACTCTATGGAGTCATCCATGTAAATTTCAAAACGATTCTATCACATTTGTACAAATCATGGATGTTCGGATAGTTTTCCAACAAAACATAAGAGTTATAATTCAATTACATTGAATGAATAGTACCTAGAATCAGACTCGGATTTCTATGAGCAGAATTGCCCCCGAGGCTCAAATCTCAACCTAGTATGTCTAGGACATGCCAAAAGAAGGAAAGGGATAGCTTCACATACCTTTTTCACTTCTTACGCTCGCCCAAACTCAAATCCCGTTTGCTTCAAAATCTACAATTGGTCATAGTTGCCAAATATAAGTTTCAAGCTTTTATGCAATCAAACTTAAATCCATATTTGTCTACCGAAATTTTGGCAAAGCATTTCCCCTATAAATTCAACATCCCCGAGATTTAAACTCGGCCAAATTAAACAACCATATCAACAACAACACCAACAACATCAATAATCAATCGACTAGAAACGCATTCTAACATAAATAGTTTTCTTTTCCAAATAATGCAACAACTTCCAATCCAACTTGTATTTTCAAATCTACATTAATATTTTCATGTTCATATACTAATTTAAGATCATTCAAACACGGAGGCCAAGAATATTCCAAGCCATATATCCAATATTCAACAATTCCATCAATTCCATATTTCACTCAAAATTCCTACATATGCAACAAAACCATCACAACACATTTTCTACTTACAAATTCATAACCAACAACAATAATCCACACTTCACAACTTTGTTTCCATAATATCTTACAATTATGCTAAAATGACATAATCTTCTCCAATCAATTCCAATGCCAACTTAAGCCATTTAACTTTTATTTACATAATGAAGATCACAACAACGCATCTAACATACTAAACAACATTAATTCATTCTCATTCCACACACCCATACCACACGGCCAACATGCCAATTTTCTAACTTCATCCAATTTTCATTCCACTTTCATTTCCAATACAAATTCCACAATAACCACAACTAAAATACAACATAAAATTCAACTCATCCTAACTATACAACATAGCACATATACGGCCACATGCACACATGCACACCCACTTTGCAAACTTCCATATTTCTATATATTCTACTCATTTCCATATACTACAACACAAACAAACCTTTATAACATAAATAAAAGGGATGAATTCTTACCTTTTCCTTCCAACTTCTTCACTTAACTCAAGTGTTGAATTGATGAAACAAGGACTCAATCTTCCAAAACAACTACACCAAGTTATAGAGGGCCTTGAATTAGTAGGAATATAACAAGAAAATAATTTTTGGAACAAGATTTCCATGACCCAATTTTTTTTGATATGGCCGAATGCCCCCTTTGTTGGTGCTCTTGTTCTTTTGTTTTCTCTTCTCAAATTTTTCTTGAAAGTTCTAAGTGATAAAGACCCCCTTAATATAATTTTATCACATGATTTTAATGACATGGGCTTGGGTCTTTTAATGTCCATGGCCGGCCACCACTTGATTTGGGCCTCAATTTCTCTTATATTTTTTGAGCCCAATTCATTATGGGTCTTACTTTGTAATTCACGGAACAAATTTCTAAAATTCCAATTTTACCCCTGACCTTCCTCCATATTTCCGCATGAATATTTTTCATGAACAACACACATATATTACCTAAAATCAAATTATCACCTTACCTCTTACAAGTCACAATTATTTCAAAATTTTCGACTACGCAAAAACACGGGATATAACATCCTCCCCCCCTTTAGAACATTCGTCCTCGAATGTTAAATTAGCCTTATAGGGTCTCACGAGCATTTCGGGGGAGTTTCTTTTTCCTATTATTGTTTCGCCATAAGACTTTAACAGAGGGTATGTCTTCATTATTGTTTCGTACGCAATGTCTCCTCACCTTTGACAACTCCGAATGGCTATAGGTTGCTTTTCATAAGACAATTCCTCAGTCATTTAAATGTCATCTACTGGAAATATCCCATGAGGTTCACCAACACATTTTCTGAACGTGGATACACGGAATACCGGATGTACTGCCTCCGGATCAGATGGTAAGTCTAGCTCATAGGTGACCTCGCCTACCTTCCAAATAGCCTGATACGGTCCGATATACCGCGGACTGAGTTCACTCTGTTCACCGAATCTCATCACACACTTCATAAGTGACACCTTCAGAAATAGCCAGTCATCAATCTGGAATTCTAACGGTTAGCGTCGTTTATCTGTATATGATTTCTGTCGACTCTGAGCAGTCAACAACCATCCCCGAGTGAGCTTTTATCTTACTAACTGCTTGCTGAACCATACCTGGTCCGATCAACTTTGCTTCACCCATATCGAACCAACCAATCGGAGATCTGCATTTTTCTATCATATAACGTCTCGTATGGTACTATCTGGATGTTGGAACGATACTTATTATTATTATAAGCACATTCAATTAACGGTAATGATCACCTTCACTATCCTTGAAGTCAATAACATAGACCCGTGGCATATCTTCTAGCATCTGGATGGCTCACTCGGCCTATCTATCGGGCTGAGGATGAAATATTGTGCTATACTCACCTGAGTTCTCAGTCCTTCCTGGGCGATCCCCAGAAGTTAGTCGTAAGCTGAGCACCTCTATCAGTAATAATAGACACAGGAATCCCGTGAAGTCTCATTATCTCTTTAATATACTATCTGGTATAATCTTCAGCCGAATAAGTAGTTCTATCCGGAAGGAAATGGGCTGATTTCGTCAATCTTTGACAATAATCCAATTAAAATCATACCTGCGCGGAGTGCGCGGTAGACCTATAATAAAATCCATGTTAATCGTTTCTCATTTCCAAACTAAAATTTCTGTTTCCTGTAGCAGTCCGCCGAGCTTTTGATGCTCGATTTTGGACTTACTGGCAGTTTGGATATTGGCCAACGAACTCTGCACCGTATTGGAATGGCATCCTTGAACTGACGCTATTTTACCTTTTCCATAATCGATGATTCAACAACTCCTCGAACAGAAACCCCTAATATTTCTAGAGTCATTCAAACGGGCTCTAAGGTTAGCTAACTGATAACTTTCACGAACCAATTCCTTCTTTCTGGACGCGCACCAGTCAAACCGCCCATAGATTTGCGACTAAGTGCGTTTGCCACAACACTGGCCTCTCCAGGGTGGTACAGAATATCAACGTCATGATCTCTCAATAATTCAAACCATCTTCCTTACCGCAAATTCCGCTTCTTTTTGCATACAATATGCTGGAGACTCTGATGGTCTGTACAATTATCAGCGTGGACTCCATATAAATAATGTCGCCATATTTTCAAAAACATAAATCACCGTGACTAATTCCAGATCATGAGTGGAGTAATTTCTCTCGTGCAGATTCTTTACAAATATGATCAAACACCACTTCATACCGATAATCCACATAATTTCATGGCGTATCTCCTCGGGTTTCATGTGATTAGTAGTCCATGGACTATTCTCTAGTATCTAACGAACCCCTTTCTTTTCTTCAAAGATTTCCAAACTACCAAGCACTGGTATTCCTATTACGATAATCGTTATTACCCAAAATATTCCTTGAGTCTGATAATCCTCTCCATTACTCTTTAGAGACCTAGCTCGCAGCCATCTTTTTGCCTTTATTACTATTCTTTAAAACATATTACTGCGTACTTATGTACAACATCCGTTTACCCGATAGGGGGAATTAAATCATGACATAAACGTATCACAATTCATATTGGCGAAAAGCGTTTTCTTAACATTCTTTCCATTCTTGACATCTAAAGATATTGTAATGCCGTTTTAAGTCTAACATAATACGTTCCCCCCGTTTTAAGTCTAAATAATACGTTCTCCCCCCCCCCGTACTTATACCATATCCATGCCTTTTCCTTACAATCTATAACTCGATTAGTCTCGTTCGTACGAGACTTTAATAAATTCACGAGGCGATGAGAACTCTCGATCATATAGTACAAAATCTTATCTGATAACTGGTCCTCAAATAACGTAATTAATGTAGCCATTTATCCTTTAGTAATCACACCCTTCCTTCACATTCGTTCCTTATCTTCCGTTCTGCTTCCTCGATAATCGAATTACTTGATATTCATATAATTCATCGTTCCATACCATGGGTTTTCCTTTTGCCCTGCACTATTACATTCCAGTTCCTTTTTGCAAATAATTTCGTGCTTTGCCCGTCGGCTCTTTTGAGGCTCTGTCTAATCACGTTTCTTACTTCCACTTTTCTGACGTTCTGATCTCCTTATGTTCTACTCAATTACTCTCTTTTCTTTCCAAATATCGTTGTATTAGAATTTTCCAATGTCAACCTGTAACAAAATCAATATCAGTTTATCTCGTAACATCTATCCCATACCTTTCAATTTGTCTCATAAATTCTGTCCACTTAATATCTTCCATATATTACAACACTAGCTATTAGGGTTCACCCATCGATCGACATAGTCATAAAGGGAGTCCTACACATACATATATATATATATATCGTCATTTCTTTTACAAGACATTTCCAATCACTTGTTCCAACTTACTCTAATTTCAGAGCTGCGTTGCTCCTCTTTCTTTTCACCAATCTAATCCGTCGCAACTCACGCGACCTCTATAAAGTTACTAACCGTTCCACATGCTCTAATTTCCTTTAGATTACCCCAAATTTCCTATTTGTCTCTCATATCTATATTTGTGAAAATTTTAGTACATTTCCCAGGGGGTCACCCATCCCAGAATTGCTCTGGCCCTAGCACGCTTAACCTTAAAACTTTAATGCATTTAGGTGCGTTAAAGCCGGTATAATCGCATCAACTGCCCCGCACGACCTTTGTCACGTAATTTTAAGCAAGTCGGGGTCTTAACAATTTTCAAAACGTCTCGTAGCGGGTCCCACCCTGATCTAGAGAGGAGTCTTTCACTTTTCTGACCATATAAATACCGTGTCGCCCCTTATCTAAGTCCTCAATACTTACCTTCATCTATATATCTAATTCTACACAACCCACAAATTTAAATTTTATTCCACAAATTTCAACTCCAATCAATCGTCGGGAACTGATAAAACATTACTGTAAGGCTCTCTCCAATCACTAGCAGAAGGAAACTAGAGTCCGACAAACATCGCAGAACTTTTTAGTACTTAATTCACATAACTACCTCCATATATATATATAGGAGTGGTAAGCGAACCATTTAATTCCCAACTACTTGTCATACGCTTTGTATTTTTCCAATAAGGTGAAACTTAACTGCTGGACATTTTTGCCCTTTAGCATAGGCTTTTCTAAAGCAAAGTGTGATTGGAACATATTTTGGTCCGTTTAAATAAATCACGAATTTGCTGGTCATATATACTTTCTCGAAATAGAATTTCCAAAATAAGGGCGGTGCTTCTTACGAATGACATGGAGGGTGTCTTTTAAGCTTTAATCCGACATAATAGATTTACCCTATCCGTATCGACTTCCAAGACATGTTAAGAACGTACATACCATTTTCCTTTTTATAATTTTGGAAAAATTTGGGCAGAGGTTCCTCTATATTTCTTACTATCCCAAAACCTGCACGCAGGAAATACCAACAATGCCTCACAGGGCCAACATATATACGTACGTATCATATCGCAGTATAGCCACACAGGGCTAACAATTTCAAGTAAAAACATGAATATGTCGGGACTTACCTTACATACATAACTCAAATGGCACCGGTGGCATTTTCCTATTTTCTTTCCTTTTCGATTTTCAACTTTATATTTCAATCATACTTCAAATGACTTCCCCAACATACATCTTTCATACCATTGCTTACCTGTGCATAGGGTAACTTCCAGTATCATCAATCACTGTCTTCTGTCGATACCGTCCTTCGGCTGAAATCAAAGGTTAGTAGGAAGTAATTCGTTTCCTACGGCTGGCTCTATCGCACGATCTAAGATCCAAAGAAAGGTAACACCCTAAATGTCCTGTAGCCTCCTGTTTATAGATGTGGTGCACGACACACCGATAAACAAGACTCTACGAGACACGGCCGTAGACATTCCGAGGACAAACCGCTACGATACCACTTTTGTCACGACCCGGCCCGTGGGCCGCGGCGGTGCCCTACTTGGACACCCCAAACGGACTTTCATATCAAGTCGTCATATTTTAACTAGCTCAAACATTACATTCACCATTTTAAGCAGAAGTGGAAATAAATACTATCTTAAGCGGTCGCGCGTGCAAAAATTATCATATCATAATCATATGGGGCGGCGGAATACACATCGCCGAATATATATACATATACAAACATACAGGCCATTTAGGCCACATCCAAATCTGATAGATTGGCGGAATATACATCGCCAGATACATACACGTATACAGACAAATGGGCCGTTTTGGCCATAGTAGCAAACGGGACCGCTGTCAGACACAGATCATAAACAAATGAACACACACATGACCCATGACCCACATGTATGACTACAGGCCTCTACAAACCAAAACAGAACATATGACCGGACAGGGCCCCGCCGTACCCCAAATATTCAAATATACAAAAGCATAAACATCGCAGAAGACAGGTACCAACATATGGGCTCCGGACCAAAAGGAGCACCCTGTAATAGCAGAATGTGTGGCCTACACTGGCAGATCACGAACCTCTGTACCTGCGGGCATGAAACGCAGCCCCCGAAGAAAGGGGTCGGTACAAAAGATGTCCGAGTATGTAAAGCATAAAGTACAAAATCCAAACCATAGCGAAGTGAAAGGTACAGAGAGAGAATACCGGATCAATATATACCAAACACATGCGAAGACATATGTACATAATGCAAACGAGAGATCATGCATAAGGCTCGGGGAACGTGGTCACCACTCCGACGCCGGTGCCACACACATCATCCTCCGAAGGTTTCAAATCTCCGTACAACCCCGAACACAACATATGATCATAACAAGTCATATCATCAAACATATCATAAGCCATATCACAAAGATAACTCCATAAACGGAACCCGGCCCTATGGCGAGGTCTCGGGAACCGTAACACAAAGATCTTGCCGAATTTATCATGGTGCGCACGATCACAAACCGGCCCGGAACCGGCGAACGATATCATAGTAATAGGCACGAGCGAGTAGTGCGGAAACCATATGCATATACACAATTTAATTCCAAGACTCGACGATTAAATACATATACATATACATATATATACATATTGAAGTCGAAGGTTCAAAGTAAGTATCGAAAACGTCGAATAGTGTACACAAGTATGAGCCTTTAAATTTACCAAACTTTCGAAAAATACTTCATAAGCCATTTTTGAAGATTTAGTGTCGCTCACGTTTAGGAGCCCTCAAATAACTTATAGAACAAATCAAACGGAGCCTTAAATGCGTAGGCAAAGGTCCCCTCTTTATACCATACAAAAGTGGACCAAGTAAGACAAACGAAGGAAGTCTCAGGACTAGTGGCCCACCTCGGGTCAAGTCGAGATGGCGGACACAAATTACGAACATCAGACTCTATGGAGTCATCCATGTAAATTTCAAAACGATTCTATCACATTTGTACAAATCATGGATGTTCGGATAGTTTTCCAACAAAACATAAGAGTTATAATTCAATTACATTGAACGAATAGTACCTAGAATCGGACTCGGATTTCTATGAGCGAGAATAACCCCCGAGGCTCAAATCTCAACCTAGTATGTCTAGGACATGCCAAAAGAAGGAAAGGGATAGCTTTACATACCTTTTTCACTTCTTACGCTCGCCCAAACTCAAATCCCGTTTGCTTCAAAATCTACAATTGGTCATAGTTGCCAAATATAAGTCTCAAACTTTTATGCATTCAAACTTAAATCCATATTTGTCTACCGAAATTTTGGCAGCATTTCCCCTATAAATTCAACATCCCCGAGATTTAAACTCGGCCAAATTAGCAGCACCCATATCAACAACAACACCAACAACATCAGCAATCGACTAGAAACGCATTCTAACATAAATAGTTTTCTTTTCCAAATAATGCAACAACTTCCAATCCAACTTGTATTTTCAAATCTACATTAATATTTTCATGTTCATATACTAATTTAATATCATTCAAACACAGGCCAAGAATATTCCAAGCCATATATCCAATATTCAACAATTCCATCAATTCCATATTTCACTCAAAATTCCTACATATGCAACAAAACCATCACAACACATTTTCTACTTACAAATTCATAACCAACAACAATAATCCACACTTCACAACTTTGTTTCCATAATATCTTACAATTATGCTAAAATGACATAATCTTCTCCAATCAATTCCAATGCCGACTTAAGCCATTTAACTTTTATTTACATAATGAAGATCACAACAACGCATCTAACATACTAAACAACATTAATTCATTCTCATTCCACCAACCCATACCACACGGCCAACATGCCAATTTTTTAACTTCATCCAATTTTCATTCCACTTTCATTTCCAATACAAATTCCACAATAACCACAACTAAAATACAACATAAAATTCAACTCATCCTAACTATACAACATAGCACATATACGGCCACATGCACACATGCACACCCACTTTGCAAACTTCCATATTTCTATATATTCTACTCATTTCCATATACTACAACACAAACAAACCTTCATAACATAAATAAAAGGGATGAATTCTTACCTTTTCCTTCCAACTTCTTCACTTAACTCAAGTGTTGAATTGATGAAACAAGGACTCAATCTTCCAAAACAACTACACCAAGTTATAGAGGAGCCTTGAATTGGTAGGAATATAACAAAAAAATAATTTTTGGAACAAGATTTCCATGACCCAATTTTTTTTTTATATGGCCGAATGCTCCCCTTTGTTGGTGCTCTTGTTCTTTTGTTTCTCTTCTCAAATTTTTCTTGAAAGTTCTAAGTGATAAAGACCCCTTAATATAATTTTATCACATGATTTTAATGACATGGGCTTGGGTCTTTTAATTTCCATGGCCGGCCACCACTTGATTTGGGCCTCAATTTCTCTTATATTTTTTTAGCCCAATTCATTATGGGTCTTACTTTGTAATTCACGGAACAAATTTCTAAAATTCCAATTTTACCCCTGACCTTCCTCCATATTTTCGCATGAATATTTCTCATGAACAACACACATATATTACCTAAAATCAAATTATCACCTTACCTCTTACAAGTCACAATTATTTCGAAATTTTCGACTACGCAAAAACACGGGATATAACAGCAGCCCCCGAAGAAGGGGGGTCAGTACGAAATATGTACTGAGTATGCAAAGCATGAAATACCGAAACGAAGTCATAACCGAAGTAAGGGGTACAGAAAGTGAGCATAACAACCCCAAAACCAAAGTGCTTGCATCTGAAGTACAAATCATACATAAGCGGTACAGAAGACAAATATAACCATCAGAATGCCAAATGCTTAGCTTTCTTTTGAAAAACATTTCTGTCTCATACATACGGAAAATAGAACATATCATATGAGCTGACATTACCGCGGTCAAGAACCCAGCGGTCAATATCACATCACATACCGCGGACAAATACCCAGCGGCAATATCACATCACATACCGCGGACAAATACCCAGCGGCAATATCACATCACATACCGCGGACAAATACCCAGCGGCAATATCACATCACATACCGCGGACAAATACCCAGCGGCAATATCACATCACATACCGTATCACATCATATTTCGAAACACACATCATACATACATACACAGTACCCGGCCGAAAGGGGCTCGGCGTACCGGACACATCATACTCCGGAAAACACATCATTTTCAAACCGAGAAACCATATGCACATAAATCCTTATTACTGACTCAACAGAATGATCAAACAAGCCCTCATTTAAAAGCCAAAACAGTAGTCAAATCAAGTTTCCTCCGAACGTCACTCGGGAACAGATCAAATAGAACTTCAGAAATCATAGCCACGTATCAAAATCACATACATAAAAATCCTTATTTCAGACTCACCAGATACATGAGTAATCACACTCGGGGGTCGGAAAGATAGTCGTATTAAATTCTTTCAAAAATAGGTCGTTAGAACCAAACATAGAAAAGTCGCGGGACCCACGGACGAGCGTCAACCCAATCCGGGCCCGCCTATGAAAGTCATAGTCATTATACGTTATAGAATCATTTACGAGCATATCAAAGCCATCCGGTTCTATCTGTGAAAGTTACGGACGTTCGTAGTTACAAAACTCTTTTGAAAACACAATTTTTTTATGCAACATTTGAAACCAACCATACAAAGACACATAAACCATAGCTTGACCATATGAAGGTGCCAACATCAAGAAGCAAATAAGCATCGTAAACATGCTCGGATTTTATGAATAGAGTTACCCCCAAGGCTCATAACATATCATAGCTTACTTCCGTTTAAGACATGCCAAAAGAAGGAAAGGTAAGCTTTACATACCTTGGTTGCTTCCTAAGCTAATCCAAACTCAAGTCTCGACTTCTCAAAATCTACAATAAGGTCATTAGACACCAAACATTAGTCATAAGCACTCGAGAATCCCATTTTAAGCTCGCACTTTATTTACGAAATTTGGGCAGCATTTCCCCTATAAATTCAACACCCGAGAATTCAACTCGGCCAATTCTTCAACAACAATACCAATAACCATATAAACAACATCAATAACCAATTCAAAACGCATTCTAATATTAGTAATTCTTTTCCATATAATTCGACGATATTCCATTTTCATTCAAATCAACGTTCATATGATCAAACCAACATCAATGTTCATACGTTCAAGTACTAATCTAAACCATTTAAATAAGATTCAAGAATGCTTCCAACAATCTACAAAATAGCCAAATCAGCCCATTCACTACATAATGGAACCCGAAACTTCCAAATGCCATAAGAACAACAACAATACATTTCTTTCTTCCAAATTCATAAACCATACTAACAATCCATACCTTAGCAACATTAATCTCCAAAATACAAGAAACCATATTAAGATCACATTAGGTTCCAAAACAAACCCACATGATTTCAACTTCACTTTGAACCATTAAGCCTTCATTTTACAACATAGGATCTACAACACAACATCCTAAACATACCAAATGAAATTAGTTCTTCACTTCTACCTTACACCACACATACACGGCCACAACACAACAATTACACTTCAACTTAAATGAATTCAATACTTTCATTCTCATCACATAATTCATGACAACCACAACAAAATACTAAGTGACATTAGTTCATCATTCCTACACCACCTAGCACATACCACACGGCCAATCACATCACACACGGCTACAACTTCCACACCAAAATTCCATGAATTTCATTCATTTCCACATATTACAACATATACAAATCATCTATGAAAACATATAAACAAGATTAAATCTCACCTTCTCCCTTCAACTTTGTCACTCGGCTAGGATGCAGAATAGCAAGAACGGACGTTTTGCTTGTTCCAACAACCCCTCCACGTTAAAGAGGACCTTCCAATTAGTGGAAAACATAGAAGAAAATAATTTTTAGGGATCAAATTGGAGGGGCTGAATTTGGCCAGCCATGGCCGAATTCTCTCTTCTCCCATTCTTCATGTTCTCCAAGTTTCTCAAGTCTTCTAATGTGTAAAAAGATGAAAAGTGTGATTAATTACTCATATATATATATAAAGATTCATCCATGTGTGATAAAGGCACCACACATGGGTTGGACCAATTAAATTTGGCCACAAAATGTGTGGGGACCATTTCCAATGCCACACGGCCAACATGGCCAATTTTCATGAAATATCAAGTTTTCGAAATTTCACTTCTAGCCCTTAATTTTCATGAAATGTTCAACTTTCCATAATTCACTTTTAACCCCAAATTTTTCTTATTACAAATTTACCCTTAATGCTCCATACCAATAAAATGATGAATATGCAACTTGTGCATTAACACAAATCAACAAAACCGAAAATTAAAAGTCTTGTCCATAACTTGTCGCAACCAACTTAAAATATTCCAACGTACAAAGTACGGGGTATAACATCCTTTCCCCCTTTAGAACATTCGTCCTCAAATGTTCAACTTGTTGTATGGGGTCTTAAGAATCTCGATTTAAACTTTTCCTTCTTGTAATTCCCTTTTGCTCGACTTGTAACACTCTAGGCACGTTATCTCGTGTCGTCTCTTAATCTTTAGCTCAACCCTTCCTTATTCGTTCCATAGCTCGTTTTTCCGTTTCATACTTGCCTTTGTATTTTAGCTACATAGATCACATCATAACCTTGGCCACTTTCTCACTAGGTTTCGCTTATTCTCATAACAACCCTTATGGTATTCACATTATATCTTATTCGTAACCAATCCCATAATATAACACTTCTTAACTCTTTACCCTTTCTAATCCACTTTATCCTTAATATCTCACAAGCTTTCTTATCAATATATCCATATCCATCACAATTCTTTTCCCCTTACTCTTGTCTTAATCATACTATTACTTCTTTCTCGAGGTCAACCATACTAGCTACTTACTCAAATCTTTCCATTACGGTGGACACGGCCTTTCAAGTCGCATTACAAACCTACATCTCGTTTTCTTTTTATTTCTGGGAAAATTTCGGCAGAGTTTTCTCTATATTTCTTACTATCTCAAAACCTGTACACAGGGAATACCAACAATGCCTCACAGGGCCAAAATATATATATATATATATATACATATCATATCATATCGCAGTACCACACATCGGCTCCCAATATCATCAACGTTGTTTACTTTACACAAATGATAAACATACCTCGTATGCCCAACTCAAACGGCACCCGTTACACTTTCTTGTTTACTTTCCCCCTTTAGTCTTCAACTTGTATTTCAATCGCAACTTCAATATCTTTCCCAACATATATCTTTCATACCTTTGCTTACCTGTGTGCTTAGTAATTTCCAACATCATCAATCACTTTCTTCTATCGGTGCCATTCTTCTGCTGCAATCAAGGATTAGTATCGAAAATCTCATTTCCTATGACTTGGCTCTATGGCACGATCTCGGATGTGAAAAAAAGCGTAACCATCCTAGATGTCCCGTAGCCTCCTGTTTATAAGTGTGGCACGCTACACACCATAAACAAGACTCTACTGGACACGACTTTGCAGACAACCCCTAGGACGAACTGCTCTGATACCAATTTGTCACACCCTAATTTCCGATAGGGCATGATGGGCACCCGACCCTTACCTAGGGCCGAGCGAACCCGCTGACTTTCGTAATACACATAATCATACTAGGCCCGCAAAACGTGTCAAAATGCAGAAGGAAAATTTTTCAAAGAACATCATACTTTTCGTCTTTTTCAAATCAAATAAAATCTGTAGTCATAACGAATCTGTAACATAATGCATACTGATATATCGGCTTACATAGCCGATTACAAAACAACCTGCAGCATAATGCATAATAACATATCGGCTCGCCTAGCCGCTTACAAAACTGACATATCACACACTCGACACTGTCTGCAAAGTCTCTAACATAACTCAGATACCAGAACAGAAATGCTCGGACTCGGCAGCACTCCGAGAGAAAGTGGAGTTCGCCAATCCAGCTGGAACATCTTCCATTAGTACCCTCTTACTCAGCTGTATGTACCTGCGCGGCATGAAACGCAGCCCCCGAAGAAAGGGGGTCAGTACGACATATGTACTGAGTATGCAAAGCATGAAATACAGAAAACGAAGTCATAACCAAGGTACGGAGTGCAGAAAATGAGCATAAAAATCCAGAATACCAAAGGGCTTGCACCTGCAGTACAAATCATACATAGGCGGTACCGAAGACAAATGTGATAATCCGAATACCAAAATGCTTAGCTTTCTTTTGTAAAACGTTTCTGTCTCATATATATCGAAAATAGAACAAATCATATGGCGACATTAACCGCGGATCATAATCCGGTCGTCAAAATCACATATACACATACCGCGGTCAAGTACCCAGCGGCCAACGTCACATATACACATATCGCGGTCAAGTACCCAGCGGCTGATGTCACATATACACATACCGTGCTCAAGTACCCCATGATGTCACATATACACATACCGCCATCAAGTACCCAGCGGTCAATATCACACATATACACATACCGCGGTCAATATCACACATACGCGGTCGATATCACACATACCGCGGTCAAGTATCCACACGTCAATATATCATACATACCGCGGTCAAGTATCCGGCGGCAATAAACTCATCACATCACATACCGGCTCGGGACTCCGAAAAAAATGTAACAACGAATGCACGAGCGAGAATCATAAGTAGCCAAATAAATTTAAAACATTTTCAAAGACTTAATAGGTTAATCGAAACGAACCATCATTTACGAAGCCAAAACAGTAGTCAAATCAGATTTTCTTCCGAACGTCACTCGGGAACATATCAAATCGAACTTCAGAAACCATAGTTACGTATCAAAATCACATACATAAAAATCCTTATTTCAGACTCAACAGATAAATAAGTAATCATACTCGGGGGTCGGAAAGATAGTCGTATTAAGTTCTTTTCAAAAAGTCGTTAGTACTACACACAGCAAAGTCGCGGGACCCACGGACGAGCGTCAACCCAATCCGGGCCCGCCTACGGAAATCATAGTCATTATACGTCATAGAATCATTTACGAGCATATCAAAGCCATCCGGTTCTGTCTGTGAAAGTTACGGACGTTCGTAGTTACAAAACTCTTTTGAAAACAAATCTCTTTTTTTTTTTTTTTTTTGCAACTTTTAAAATCCAATCATACGGAAGACATAAGGACCATAAACCCACCGTATAAAAATGCGAACATCAAGAAAAAGTGTGAATCATAAACATGTTCGGAATTTCAGAATAGAGTTACCCCCAAGGCTCATAACATATCATAGCTTACTTCCGTCTAAGACATGCCAAAAGAAGGAAACGTAAGCTTTACATACCTTGGTTGCTTCCTAAGCTAATCCAAACTCAAGTCTCGGCTTCTCAAAATCTACAACACGTCATTAGACACCAAACATTAGTCATAGGCACCTGAAATCCCATTTTAAGCTCGCACTTTATTTATAGAAATTTGGGCGACACTTCCTATAAATTCAACCCCGAGAATTCAACTCGGCCAATTCTTCAACAACAATACCAACAACCATATAAACAACATCAATAACCAATTCAAAACGCATTCTAATATTAGTAATTCTTTTCCATGTAATTCGACGATATTCCATTTTCATTCAAATCAACCGCATATGATCAAACCAACATCAATGTTCATACGTTCAAGTACTAATCTAAACCATTTAAACAAGATTCAAGAATGCTTCCAACAATCTACAAAATAGCCAAATCAGCCCATTCACTACATAATGGAACCCGAAACTTCCAAATGCCATAAGAACAACAACAATACGTTTCTTTCTTCCAAATTCATAAACCATACTAACAATCCATACTTTAACAACATTAATCTCAAAAATACAAGAAACCATATTAAGATCACATTAGGTTCCAAAACAGCCCACGTGATTTCAACTTCACTTTGAACCATTAAGCCTTCATTTTACAACATAGGATCTACAACACAACATCCTAAACATACCAAATGAAATTAGTTCTTCACTTCTACCTTACACCACACATACACGGCCACAACACAACAATTACAACTTCAACTTAAATCATTCAATACTTTCATTCTCATCACATAATTCATGACAACCATAACCAAAATACTAAGTGACATTAGTTCATCATTCCTACACCACCTAGCACATGCACGGCCAATCACATCACACACGGCTACAACTTCCACACCAAAATTCCATGAATTTCATTCATTTCCACATATTACAACATATACAAATCATCTATGAAAACATATAAACAAGATTAAATCTCACCTTCTCCCTTCAACTTTGTCACTCGGCTAGGATGCAAAATAGCAAGAACGGACGTTTTACTTGTTCCAACAACCCCTCCACGTTAAAGAGGACCTTCCAATTAGTGGAAAACATAGAAGAAAATAATTTTTAGGGATCAAATTGGAGGGGCTGAATTTGGTCAGCCATGGATTCCATAATGAAAATGATGGTATAGTAATTCAAATTGAAGTTGTAATCGTTTGTAGGTTGTTGGAGAAGTTAATGCGATTTTATTATAGTTTCTTGTATCATTGAGGTTAATGTCGTTAACGTGCGGAATGTTGGTGTAAGTTATGAATTTGGAAGAAAGAAATGTGGATGTTGTTGTTCTCGGGTTGGAATGGTTTTCGGGTGAAGTGGTGTCTTGTTTGGGTTGTTTGAAATATTGTGTGAATTGTTTAAAATGTTCTCGAATATTATTTGTATGGATTCAGACTAGTATTTGAATGCATAAGCGTTGATATTGGGTTTGAATGTAAGTGGTTGAATTGAATATAATGGAATGTTGTTGAACTATGTAGAAAGAGCTACTAGTGTTAGAATGCGTTTTGAATTGATTGTTGATGTTGCTAGAATGATTGTTGGTATTGTTGTTGATGAATTTGGCCGAGCTGAATTCTCGGGGTTGTTGTATTTATAGGGGAAATGCTGCCCAAATTCCTGTAGAATTTGGTGTTCGCTTGGAATCGGGTTCCTAAATGCCTTTAGCTAATGTTAGGTATTTAATGACATATTGTAGATCTTGGGAAGTCATGACGTAAGTTTGGATTAGTTTTGAGAGCAGACGAGGTATGTGAAGCTTACTTCTTCTTTCTTTTGGCATGTCTTAGTTGTGAGTAGATTGTGACACGAGTCTCGGGGTAACTCCATTCTTACGATCCGAGCACGTATACGATTCTTATTCACTTCTTGATGTTAACGTTCTTAGTATGGTCAAATTATGGCTTTTAAGTCTTTTGTACAGTTGGATTTCAATTGTTGCATAAAGAATGTTGTTTTTCAAAGGATTTCAAAACTACGAACGACCGTTACTTTCATAGACGAGCTCGGATCGCTTCGAAACGTTCGTAGAGATTCTATAATGAATAAGGTCTCGACTTTTATAGATGGACTCGGATTGGTTTGATACTGCGTCCGTAGGCCCCAGAGACTTTCCCTTGTATAATACTAGCGACTTTTGAAAGGATTTAGTATGATTAACGTCTTAACCTTCGACGCAGATTACTTACTTCTCTATCGAGTTTGGAATGACGATTATGCCTAATTTCCATAAGTTATTTCATATTGTTTGATACGTATCCATGATTCTAAAGTTCTAATTGAGATGTTCTCGAATGACATTCGGAAGAAACTTGATTTAACTATCGCCTTGGTTTTTAAATGACGGTTCGTTTGATTATTCTATCGAGTCTTTGAAAAATGTTTTGAAATTGCATATGGTTACTCGACTACGCTCGTGCATTTTGTATTACATCGCTTCCCGAGTCCGGGCCGGTTATTTTTCGTGCGCACTATGATATATTCGGAGTATGATGTGTCCGGTTCGCCGGAGCCTCGCTAGAGGGCGGCCTAAGTATATTTGGCGTTATGATGTGTTGTGGCGTTATGATGTGCTATGTGATATGTCGGGTTCGGAGATATGAAATCTTACGGAGTATGATGTGTTATGGCGCCAATATGACGGGCGGGCGACCATATTCTAAGAGCCTCATGCATGATTTATGTTTTTTATGAGTAAAAGCATTTTGATATTCTTGATATTGCATTTACTTTACGCACTTGGTTTTGATTATGACCATGTTTACTATACTTCATGCTTTGCGTACTCGGTACATATTCCTTGACCCCTTTCTTTAAGGAAATTGCGTTTCATCTTGCCACAGTGCGATACTTATTTGGATGATCCCGGACTTAGGATTCTGTTCAGTTGTCTTGGAGCGCTCCCTCGTTCTGGAGCCTATACTTTGATCCAGATTCTATTATTGTATATATGCATATGTTTACTCACGGGTACGGCGGGGCCCTATCACGTCATATGATTCGGTTATGATTCTTAGAGGTCTATAGACATATATGTGTGGGTTGTGGGTACTCACTGACCAGCTGTGTCTGTGTGATTTGTCAATTGGACGTCCCCCCTATACTATGATAGCCTTACCGGCTTATGTGTGATATCACCTGTTGAAAGATGTGATTATGATCTGTATATCTATTTGTGATAGCTTCGGGGCGACGTTCCACTTTTTTGTATATATATGTCATTTGTATTTCGTATAAGTTATTCCTGCGCTATTTCTGATTAATGGGTGTGTACGGGTGCCCAGCTCGGGCACTAGTCGCGGCCTACGGGGTTCGGTCGTGACACTTAAAACATCTTAAGGCCCAAGGAAAATTGAACAAAAGGCATGCTAAATAGGTTGAATTCCTTGAAACCTTCCCTTTTGTAATTCAATACAAAAAGGGAAAGGAGAATGTGGTGGCGGATGCCCTATCAAGGAAACATGTTTTGATTAATACCTTGTCTTCCAAATGATGGGTTTTGAAAGCTTCAAGACATTGTATCCCGAGGACCCCGTCTTTGCCAAAATCTTTCTAGATTGCGAAGAGTGGGAAAGGGAGATGATACAAGAATGGATACGCGGACACGGGAAGTTAAGAAGATAAACAAAAGGAAAAGAAAGATAGATAGATTGACACAAAAATAGGCACAATTAGGCAACCAAGGTTCTTCAATAACCAAGACCTCCTAATTACACTCTAGATAGCACCAACCTCTTGGGATGACCTCAAGGGAATTGAATTCCCAAGCAACCAATCCTCTCACAATTAATAATCAACAAGAGCCTACCAAAGGCCTCTCACAAGTTTCTCTCTCTAGAGATAACCCTAAAAACACTCAAAATATTCATAATTCATCAAAAAGTCCCTAAATCAAATAAAAGACAAGCTATATATACAAGCTAAGTAAAGAAGACTAATAGGCAATTACAATGCTACCCTTAATGAAGTAAGGGCCTTGTTTGGCTAGTCTTCTAGTACGATCTTCAATTCAAGGATTTGCCTTCAATGGCCAAACACGTCCTCCTTGCATAGATGGCCCTCTAATCAACCTTGCATGCATGGCCTTCTTGCAATCATAACCCTCCTTGCGCAAAGTAGCCACTTGCACAAATAGCCCTTTGCGCAAATAGCCATCTTCCGGCCTTGAATCCCCCAAGCTTGCAATTGTAGCCACTTTAAGAGGCAAGCCTTGGGACTTGAACTTTAAAGCCTTCCATCCAAGCTATCTCCCATATCTTGAAGGCCATCCTATGTGGACCTCCCATGATCTTCAAAGACTCCATTTTCATGAAGCTCGATGGAATTGGTCTTATATCATTCTCCCCTTCTTGAAAAGGATTCGTCCTCGAATCTAAACCTTGCAAAACCATAAAGGAGACAAACAAAAACCAAGTCCTCAACGGATGAGGGTTAGTGTTAGGGTGGACTAACCTACCACCATGCCAAGTAAGAACAAATTTGTGATATAGCCAAGTATCAATCATTTTCAAGCAAAATAAGCTCTCAGTAGAGCACTAAGAGCTTGGCTAACCAAAAGATTAAGAAATGAGGATATTCTAAAAGAGCCAATGGTGTCAAGACACCAAGTTGGCAGGACATACAAATGATCCTCAATTGCAAAATGATACCATTCACACCAAGTTAAGACTTCACCGGGGTCAAAGGGAAAAGATACCCACATATCACGGCAAGGTAACAAGCTGAGTACCCCAATAGGACCCCGCCCTCCATAAGATGCACTCCCAAAAAGATCATGAATGTCATCATATGCAAAAAGATAATAAAGAAAGGTGTCACGCAAAATAACTTCATCTAGGGTGTCCTCAAATGTAGTTTCACTATGAAACTCAAGAGCATGTCGATACTACTACTATTCGGAACACCTAAGGAAGAATTAGCAATTTGCAGACAAGTTTCACCTTCCTTTTGAACACTTCCCCTCCCAATAAGTGGATCACAATTCCTCAAGGGAGGATCTCCATCATAGGGAAGAGTGTTATCATCCCATAGTGGATTTTCAAATACCATGTAGTCACCAAAAGTGGCCACACTTTCAACATTACAAAACATCCCACTAGATACTTTACTCTCAATAGTCATGTCATCCTCAAATAAAACATTATCCTTTACAAGAGAGTAATCCATGAACAATGAGGAGTCAAAGCATGTCATTTCACTCTCAAAAGAACCAATGTCATCTTTCAATGCATTTTCGTTCACATGACTATCTACATGACACACATCACCACTACAAATTGGAGTCTTATCACGTGACACTAAAGTACGATCAAGAGACTCATTTTGACATGAAACAAACAAGGGTGAGATGTCATATTCTTTCAATTGACCAACTATATCAACATCATCACTAACTAGAGGTACATTAAACACATCACAAAGATCCTCAAGTAGTGAATTATCATTACAAGCAAGTTGATCAATACAAGTTTCAACATGAGTTGGTAGTATGTCAAACTCGCAAGAATTACTAAAATGATGACCACATGACATTGTACTTCCAATCAATTCACAAGTGTCAACACTAGGTGGACACAAATCGATCTTACAAGAAGACTCAATTTTGTCATCTAAAGGATCAACTAGTGTTTGAGCACCTTCATTCAATAATGCACTATCATTCAAAGCACAAGTGTCAACACTAGGTGGACACAAATCAACCTTACAAGAAGGATCAATTCGGTCATCAATAGGATCAACTAGTATTAGAACACTTTCAATAATGGCATTACCAATACACGGCAAAGAAGCATTAGGCTTAACGCAAGGTAAACTAACTTTCATACTTGACTTGACATTAAAATCATACGAAGATGTAGGAGTATAAGGATAAGTGATCTTACCTTGGTGTTCATGCAAGCTCCTTTGACCAATGGAAGGAATGGTTGTGGCCGCCGTCCTTGCCTTCAAGCATGGGGTTCTCTCAAAAGAGTTACCCTCAAAGATTCATTTCTTCTCACATGTGGCTTGGGATATTGGCTTCTCAATATCCTTTTCATGTCCTCCCAAGTCTTGATGGGACTCCTCACTTGTCTCCCACAACATTTCACATACTCCCAATATTTGACAAGCTTTGAGTCAAAAGTTTGAACGGCTAAGTCCATCTTCATTTCTTGTGAATAGTTGTAGCTAGCGAAGATTTCATCTATTATGGACTCCCATTTCTCATATTCTTCTCCACTAGCTTCCCTAGCCAAGGTAGGCCATTTCACATGGGTATCTCGCACTTTTGCACTTGGACTCTTCCTAGTAAGTATGCATGGAAAGAGAAATTTTCCTTTCTTGTCCACTACAAATCGATGCCAATCTTGTTCATGGGATTCCATGCTTTGGAACCAAGGGACTCCTAAACATACATGACAATTATCCATTGGAAGCACATCACACCAAACCTCCTCTTGGTACTCACCAAGTGAAATGGATACCATCACCCTCCTATCAACCCAATATCCTCCCTCATCATAATAAGGATTTCGCCGGATCACACAAGGTAACCTTAACACTTCAACCGCACGAGGGGTGATGAAATTTGTGTAACAATCGTCATCAAGCATGAGAAATACCTCACTACTACCAATGTTCACCTTGGTCTCCATGAATCGCCTCTTTGGGACCACCTTCTTTTGTATAGGATGACTCCAACTCGTACTCACATTCCCACTCATGCCACTTTGCTTCGAATAGGAATTACTACAAGAAGGAACATATGCATGCCCACTAGAAGTCCTTCCATAATCAACATTAGCACTTCCACTACATCCATAGACATACCCTCCACAAGTCTTATTTGTATAAGGATTTTCCCCATAAGACCCATAAGACACGTGTGAAGGAGAGTCATATCTCGAGTCATCTTTCATCTTCATTACCTTCACCCATACGAATCATAACAAGGTTCTTCTTCATCCCCATCTTCTCATGAGACACATGAGAACCACTCTCATCATATTCTCCGTCAAAATGGTAATTTTCTCCCGAACTTCCTCATGATCACCATTTCCATATAGCCCTCATATTCCCCATCGTCACACTCTTGATAGCTCCCATAGTCCTCCCCTTCATAACTACAACCATCATCGTCATAACAATCATAATCGCCACCACATGAATCGGAATCCATGGAGAAGTACCTGCAAAGAACACTTAGCAAACACGTTAGTAGTAAAGAAACCTCACCACACTCGTGTTTACACTCGTTTGTGCTCGGCTAGCACCACTCAAATGAACTCACACACTCTTTGCCTTTTACCACTCAAATGGATTGGCCGATGTTGATTCTCGATTGGATTCGGTTGTTTGCAAGGTGCACAATTGCTACTTGAGGTCGGAATGGATTTTTGTTAGACTCGAAGAAAGACGGACGACTCAATTCAATCTAACGGACTTGAACCAAGAAATTAACAACGAAGCAAAAACGAAAAAAACGAAAGAAAAGCACGAAAGAAATGCGGACACAAGAACTAGCAAACACAAGTAGGAACAACTACTAAATGGCTACTAGTTGAGAGACACAAGAAAATGGAATGCAAAAATCGGGAAAATAATTAAAATTTTGGCCCGGGTAGGTGATAACTTGAAAACACGACCGTGAAGCCCCAATTGATCTAAGGTATCAATTTGAAATAACGGGAATTTTTAAATTTCTATACTTTTTTTTTTTTTTTTTCCCTACCAAAGAATTAAGGACACAAAACCATCAAGCAATTTTTTTTTTTGGAATTGAAATGAATTAAGACAAGATTTGCACCTTTTTTTGATGAAATACGGTCCGTATTTGTGAAATACGGGACTAGTGAGTTTATTGTGAAAACGGTTCGTATACTTAATCCGTATTTAAGGATCGGTGCGAATAGTTTTTGGATCTCACTTTATACCGTATACGGTCCGTAAAGTGAAATACGGTCCGTATTTAATGGACCTTGAAGACCACTTGGACTTGGAATTTACGAACTACTATACGGACCGTAAAGTCTTACGGCCGTATTTAATGATATTGGGTCCTTTGCTTAATCCAATTTATACGGACCCAACTTTACGGTCCGTAATTTTACAATACGGTCCGTATTGTATGACCGTATTTAAGATGTTGGCAATGTCCCACTTTTGGTGTTGAGTTACACGACTAACTCTATGTGGGATTATACGGTCCGTGTATTGATTTACGGTCCGTATATCATGAATATTTCCACTTTCTCGATGATATTGTCGATGTACCTCGATCCTTCTCGAATTTTGGACCAAATTTCCTTGACTTGTTAGACCCACACAACCTAGTATTTTCCTTTTTGGGGTAGAAAAATAACTTTTTCACAACTTTGGAAAAAATTTTGGATTAAATGCAACTTTTAGTCATCTTCTTCCCTATAAAGATTTGAAGGTTGCTCAAGAACACTATGAACACCCAAATTTCAACTACCTTCAAATCAACTTGTTTTCACTCCAAATTTTCAGATCTAGGCTCCCTTCACTTGTAGAACAAAGCCCAATAGGTTTCAACTTCCAATTTCACCCAAATCAACAAGACCCACTTCAAGTTCTTCAAATTCTTCAACTCAACAATGGTGAAATTCTCATAACAACTTGAATGACTCGAAATTTGGATTTGAAACCCTAACGTACTCTAAGGAACAAAATCTAATAACAAAACAACAAAACAAGGATTTGAAACATTTTTTTTTTTTTTGTTTTGAATTTCGATTTTTTTTTTTTTTTTTTGTAAGAATCAAATCCCAAGCTAGATTTGTTGAAACAAACCTAATTTAGGCTCTGATACCAATTGATACAAGAACGGAAACGCGGAAACGGGAAATTAAGAAGATAAACAAAAGGAAAAAAAAATAGATAGATTGACACAAAAATAGGCACAATTAGGCAACCAAGGTTATATAATAACCAAGACCTCCTAATTACACTCTAGATAGCACCAACCTCTTAGGATGACCTCAAGGGAATTGAATTCCCAAGCAACCAATCCTCTCAACAATCAATAATCAACAAGAGCCTACCAAAGGCCTCTCACAAGTTTCTCTCTCTAGAGATAACCCTAAAAACACTCAAAATATTCATAATTCATCAAAAGTCCCTAAATGAAATAAAAGACAAGCTATATATACAAGCTAAGTAAAGAAGACTAATAGGCAATTACAATGCTACCCTTAATGAAGTAAGGGCCTTGTTTGGCTAGTCTTCTTAGTGTAGTCTTCAATTCAAGGATTTGCCTTCAATGGCCAAACACGTCCCTCCTTGCATAGATGGCCCTCTAATCAACCTTGCATGCATGGCCTTCTTGCAATCATAACCCTCCTTGCGCAAAGTAGCCACTTGCACAAATAGCCCTTTGCGCAATAGCCATCTTCCGACCTTGAATCACCCAAGCTTGCAATTGTAGCCACTTTAAGAGGCAAGCCTTGGGACTTGAGACTCTTAAAGCCTTCCATCCAAGCTATCTCCCATATCTTGAAGGCCATCCTATGTGGACCTCCCATGATCTTCAAAGACTCCATTTTCATGAAGCTCGATGGAATTGGTCTTGTATCATATACGGTCCTTGAAAGTACTCGTGTACGACGATGTCACAAAACAAGAGTCTTCTTCGCTAATCCCGAAGCACGACCAACTTATACGGTCCGTAGAATAGGATACGGTCCGTGGAAGTACTCGTATAAGATGATGTCAGATACGCCGGTCCGTACAAACTTATACGGTCCGTATAAGTTCCACTTTTCTGCTACAGTGATTTTCGTGTAGATATCGACTTTCTCAAAATTTGAACCAAATTTCTTGGATCTGGTGACGTTTCTGGACCCGCTCAACCTAGTATTTACCTTTTTGGGGTAGAAAAACACTTTTCCCAAATCTTGACTTGAAAACTTTGGATTAAATGCCCCTTTGGAGAGTCTTCTTGCCTATGAAGATTTGAAGATCTTCAAGAACACCAACAATTTTCAAATTTCCAACTACCTTCAAATCAACTTGTTTTTCCTTCAAATACCTCTATAGACTCCCCAAGACTTGTAGAACAAAGCCCAATAATGTTTATTTCACCCAAATCAACAAGACCCACTTCAAGCTTTTCAAATGCTTCAACTCAAAAATGGTGGATTCTTCAATATTGACACGAAATTTGAAGATTTGAAACCCTAACGTACTAAGGAACAAGAATCTAATAACAAAACAACAAAACAAACAAAATATTTTTGGGGTTTTCTGATTTCAATTTTTTTTTTTTTTTTTTGTAGAATCAAACCTAAGCTAGATTTGTTCTTAATTTAGGCTCGATACCAATTGATACAATACTAAAAATGAAAATAGAATTAAAATGCAAGAAAAGTAAAAAAGGATAGATAATTTGACACAACTTAAGACCTAATTTAGCAACCAAAGTTATAGAAAACTAAGACCTCTAAATTAAGAACAAAAGAGACACCAAATTCTTAGGATGACCAAGAGGGATTTTGAATCCCAAATAACCAATCCTCTCAACAATTACTCAATCAAAGGTTTTCACAATCTCTCAACTCTCAAGAGTTTTACAATATCAAATATCAATATTCAAAATAGTCTAAGTCTTCCATGAAGAAGAAAGAGAACTATTTATACTATGCTAGAAATAAAAGAAAGCAAAATGACATAAACACCCTTAATGAGACAAGGGCCTTGTTTGGCTATTCTTCTTTATTCAAAATCTTGAAATCTCCTTTGCAAGAATAGCCAACTCTTCATCTTTTAGCCATTGTGGTAACTTCCCATTTCCTCTTCTTCTCCCCAAGCGATCTTCATCAACAAATGGACTGGGATCCAAGGTGCTCATCAAAAGTATAGTCAAGAGCCTCCCGCTTCATGAATAGGCTTTGCAAGTGTTGTAGTTCACTACTTGGCTCCTTGTAAATGGCCTTGAGGCAAGTGGGCTTGCATCAAAACATCTAAACCCAATCGGCAATGGCCCCAATGCAACTTCCCGCACTGGGAACATCATGGCATGGGTGGCCTTACCTAACCCGAGTCGCCTCTGTAATGAGAACCTGAAGCTCTAAAACTCTGACTCGGCCCGGAGTGAGAAGATCTATTAAATCTCTGGCTCAGAAATCGTGGAGGTGCGCTAGTCATAGAATAGCCTGAATGCCTAGAAAATTGCTGTCTTTACCCTCCCTTAAACTCACTAGTCAGACCTGAAGATATAGCCTTCTTACTATAACCTCTATCAAGCTCTCGCTCACCTCTTTGCGGTTGTTGGCTTTCCTCCAAATTCTGGGCGTGGGCTTGAATGCAAGAAATATCCATATTGTCCTGAAGGGACGCAGTTAAGCACTTATCCATCAAATGTGGCCCTAGGCCTATCACAAATTGGTGCACTCGGTCACTCATATCTGCTACCATGGCAGGAGCATACCTAGCCAAAAAATTGAAGTAGAGACTATGCTCTAAGGCACTCATGCTTCCTTTCCTAAGATTCAAGAACTTATAGGCTTTAGCCCGCCGAACCTCAGAGGGCAAGTAATGTCGAAGGAAAGCATCAACAAATTCTTGCCATATCGGGGGAGGTGTATTAACTCCCCTAGAAGACAACCACACCGTATACTAATGAACCACAACATCCCGCAACCTATACAATGCTAACTTCACCGATTCAACGTCAGAAGCATGCATTAACCGAAGTGTCCTCAACATTCCGTCAATAAAGTTTTAAGGGTTCTCATCCGGCTTTGACCCAAAGAACTTCGGGGGGTTCAAGCTAATAAAATCATGGGCTCTTGCACTAACCTCCCTATCACCATGACCCCATACCTTGCCGCTGGGCCTGAGCGGCAACCAATTAAGTCAACAATTAAATGGCCTCTTTTATCTCTTGGCCCGAAACCTCTAGTGGAGAAGCTGGGGGTGCTGGAGCTGGGACTGAGACTCTCTTATGCTCCTCAAAAATAGGCAACGAGTGAGAGGACTGAGATTGAATCGCATTCTGGGACTCACCTTCCTCTATAACCGTTGGCGGTACTTTATATATAATCGTTTTGCCCTTTTCCGCATAGCTTTCTTCTTAGCATTTAAATACATATACATCGTTAAAGAAAGAGAAATCCTTATATCATAGCTCTATCGTACGATCGATGAAGAAAGAAGGTCATTCATTCCTAAAATGCTCGCAGCCCTCTGCTTATAAGTGTGGCACGCAACACACCCATAAGAAAGACTCTACTGGGCATGGCTAGTAGACACACCCTAGGACGGAACGGCTCTGATACCACTTTTGTCACGACCCAACTGGAGGGCCATGATCGGCACCCGGAGCTAACCCACCGAGCACCTCTCACCGTACATTCACATTCATATTGAGGTGAGCCACATGGCCTATTAACAATTCTATGCCTCAATAATGCCTTTTTCAACGGCTAAAACACCTTTATATATCAACGTCAACAACTATGCCTATATACATATACACAAGTCGACGAGGCTAACAAAATAATATACCAAAATATGAGCCGACAAGGCAAAAGACATCTACTATACATGACTGTCTACGAGCCTCTAAGAAGAGTATGAAACATCATCATAAGGACAGGATAGGGCCCTGCCATGCCCATATACACAAAAGAATGGTACCTACATAATGCAACTCCTCGGATCAAATGGAGCTCCTCTAACAATCTCGGGATAAAACGACCAAGAATCAAGTCTATCTCCCTGTCCACCTGCGGGCATGACGCAGCGTCCACAAACAAAAGGACGTCAGTACGAATAATGCACTGAGCATGTTAAGTATAATCAATAGCATAATGGAAGCATGAGAAATAACATAAGATAGAGAGTCATGGGAGGATACAGCCATTTATACCTCTAGCGACGTTCATCGTATTTACTTACACTTTTTCTAATGGGAACCTTCCATTTCATACATTTATACTTATAGTAGTATCATACCCGACCATAGAGATTCGATGTCTTACATACCTGACCATAATAAGGTTTGGTGTTATACGTACCTAGCCCTACCAAGGCTTAGTGTTATCCGTACCCAACTGTAGTGGTATGCGCACGATAGATATCGTACCCGGCCATATAAGCTCAGTGTTCACATAATCATATATACATACATATACATAGGAGTACATAAGTATCATCAACATTATCATCGACATCGTCATTTTTATTATACCCTTCCTTAGAAGATCAACTACCATAGGATGGGACCAATAGTATCATGGGAATATCAAGAACTATGAGCTTTAATGATTCTAGGAAATGAAGTCATCATGGAAGACGTTATGGAATTCATGTGAAGGTATTCGACAATGGGAGCATGCCTTTAAGAAGAAGGGTTATCCTTACATACCTCTTTTTCTTCTCAACTATCTAACATTCACTGCCCAAGCTTGAGAAATCTACATTTAAAAGGATTCATACCATGGTTAAGTCTTAAAGACACTCTTGAATTCAAACTAGAGCAATTCATGAGCTAACGAAAATTGGGCAGCATTTCCCCTATTTCATCGACTTCTACTATATTGCAAAACAACTCCCAAACAACTACAACAACATCCACAATATCATAATCAAGTAGTCATATTCCATTAAGTCTAAAAATTCATTCTCCTGTTCAACTTATACTAACAACTTCACACCAACCCTTTGCACATTTTCATACAACTCTTTCTCATCACCATTATTACCTTACATAGCAAGATTATATCCATAGCATATTAAGAATCATGACTCAAGTTATCTTACTACTCAAAAACATCATGAAAACTACATTTAAACCTCACCTTCTACTTTCTCCTTCTACCCAAGTTGTTCAACAACTAAGCATTCTTGATATCATGAAATAAGCATGAAAACTAACTTTTTATCTCATAAGAATGAGCTTTGGAACAAGCTATCAACTTATATGGAAACCCTAGCTTCAATACCCAAAGAATTCTTGAAGTCCACTAAACTCAGCAAGACTTCTAACACATGGATATCTTGATTCTTGCCTCTTGATCTTTAATTTCTCTTGACTTTGAGTGGAAAATGCTTGGAGAAGGGTTTTTTAGCTTTCAAGACTTGGATAAATGTGGGAAATGAGAAAAAATAACAAGGGTCACTTATATATATATAAAGAGAAAAAGCTGGCCCGACCGATTTATACGGACACTTATACGGTCCATATAAGTGGATCGTATAATTCCACCATGAAAATACCCTTCTCTGGAAGGGTTATACGGACCATTTATATGGGCCGTATAACTTATATGGTTCGTATAAGTGGTCATACAACCCATATTTTTTTGAAACTTTCTCTCGTTGATTCGTTGACTTCCAATCCTTGTGGAACCTTCTTGACACTTATGTAACACTTCATTAATCATCTAAGAGGCCCTATAGCAGCCCCTCAAGACATCACTAAATACGTATCAAACCAACTATCGCGAAAACCCTTCCAAACATGACTTACATTTCACTTCATTCAACAAACTTAGTCTCACATATTCATATGACTTCAAAATCTTATGGTACGCACTTTAAGCTATCTAATACTCTCTTTAATATCGTAAGGACTTCATATTCACCTTAAGCTCGCATAGTCTATTCCCAATGCAGCAATCCGAAATCTCCGAGATGTAACATCCATACAAACTTGGGTCCCTTTCCTTCAGTCCTGGACTCATAACTCATGATGATCTCTTCCTTCATATCTGACTCTTAATGCTCATTAGCTATGAGTATTGTGTGACCAGTCTCATCTTCAGAGTCGTCATCAGAGCCCCAAGCCACCACCATAGCCTTGGTTGTTTCCTTGCTCTTGATGACTTCTTCTTTCTCCTTCTCTGCTCTTCTCTTCTTCTATTCTATTTCCCATTGTGGGTAGTCTTTGATCATGTGATCAGTTTTATCACACTTGAAACAACCATCTACTTGTCCTCTATCATTACACCAGCCGGTTTCAGAGTTTTTTTTCCTTTTGATTTTCCCCTTTGAGCAATTTTCTTAAGTTTCTTGTGATCAGAACCATGTCCTCTTCCTCTTCCTATTCTTTGTATATGGCTTTAAGAGCTAAGGACCTTCTTGCTTGCTTCTTTTGTTCATGCATTCTGCATGTCCATTCACATGTCTTTACGTTTTCCACTAGTTCGTCTAGAGACATCTCCTCTATGCCTTTTGCTTCCCTAATTGCTGTGACCTTCATCTTGAATTCTTTTGGCAGGGCTCACAATATCTTATCTACTGAGTCCTCCATGGAGATGAATTTTCCAAGCAAGTTCAGTTCATTAACAATAGAGGTATACCTGGTAAAAATCTCAATAATGGTCTCTCCTTCCTTCATCCTGAAATTTTTATAATTAGTGGAGAGCATTGCCTTTCTGAATTTTCTTGCTTGGCTGGTTCCTTCATGTGCTGTCTTTAAAGGGTCCCAAATCTGCTTGGTTGTGGTATACCCTGAGATTCTATTGTATTTGTCATGTCCAAGACCACAAATCAATGCATTCTTGGCCTTGGCATTTTTTTCAAGAGTCTTGTAGTCACTTTCTGTGTACTCAATCTTTTCTTTACACTCATCATAATTCCATCTTAACCTTCTTCATGGGATACTTAGGTCCTTCAATCACCCTGTCCCATAACTCAAAATCTTCTGCTTGTAGGTGATCTTCCATTCGCGGCTTCCACCATTGATAAAATTATCCATTGAAAAATAGAGGCCTTCTGGTCGACTGACGTTCTGAGTATCCTGTAGGAGGTGCAGAATTCATTCATCATGATCCTCTCCAAGGTGTTAATCCTTCAAGGAGAACCCGCGTTGATACTACTTGTTAGGTTGCACAACCTACTTCCTGTCCTATGCGTATCCAATTCTCACTTATAGGATGGAACACATTAATGTACTTGTTCTATGCTATTGTCTTTGCGGAATAAAACCATAGGTAAGTAAAGGACACACAATATTTACGTGAAAACCACCCCGCTTAAAAGGTGATAAAAACCACGACCTATAGACCTGTAGGATTTCCCCAACAATGAGCCTACTGCGAGTTACAAATTACAACCTGTGTAATCTAGCCCTTACCTCAGCCTTGCTGCCCAAACTCTGACTAGCAAGCTATCTTCAAGTAGTAAACTCCTACTTGAAGTTATAATGTTTTGTATCTATCTTTAAGGGACGAAACCCTGGTTTCTTGAATATTCTTGATATGTCTTTTGATAACTCAATATTCTGAAATCTCTCTTTATGGGTGCGTAAACTTCTTCTTGGAAAGACCTGGTATTTATAACATTATGCTCCACAGGTCGGTTGAACACAAAACCCTTTCCTAGTCGGTCAATGACACGCATGTAGGGTTTGTGTTATACTTGGATTCTTGCCTTGTTGAGTCCGCTTCTTTTCCTTGAAGAAAGCTTACTAATCCCTACAAATATGGCAAGGAATCTTTCATACTTGACTGCCAAGTTTTTTCCATAATTCTGCAAATCCTAGTTGTTGTAGGACTTGCCGTGGAATATGTTCACGAACCTGTTTTATCCACCTGGTTCGTCTGTCTCTGCATCTTTGCACTGTCTGAGATAAAACATGTTCATAAACCTGTTTCATCAACCCTTTCTCATTCATACTTCATCTGCCGTTGAACTACTACTAAGATATTAGCTGGAACATGCTGACATACCTGTTTCATTTATTTGTATTGCTCTGTGTCTGTCTTCTCCACATGTATTTATTCATTATTGGAATAAATTCATGCCTTAAATATTGACTCACTATTTGACTTCTGATATTGTTCTGGTTTTATGATGAAACATGTTTGCAGACCTAGTTCTTCTGTTAACCGGATACACATGCTTTGTCTGCGAATTCTATAGCTGGACAATTTCGTCCTTTTGAACATTGTCTTCTGAGTAAGTTCACCAATGATCATTGCTAGGTCATTCATTCATTGCACTTTAAAGACCTGTGATCATCCTTCTTCTACATATGATGACTCTTTGGTATAGAACTTGTTTTGTATTCTTGTTCTATTTCTTCAATGAACTGCTTCTTTCACTGAGTCATCTTCTCTCCCTTTGTTGCCTTGTTCAGTTGTCTTATTCATATACCATTCATGCTATACACCAAACATCTCTGTGTGCCCGCTAGGTCATCTTCTTCACCTCTTTGGATGTGCTTATTTGCTTGTCTGTATCTGATAGAACATGATTGTGGTCCTGATTCATATGTATTGCTTGCAACTCTTCTTTTGTAATAGATCAGGTCTTTGGACTTGTTCAATGTGCGCTGCATCCTTGCTTATACGGACATTGCACTTGTGTTAGGAACTTTTGTTTTCTTCATCCAGATGTGTTGCTCTGTTCAATCATTCGTGTGCATTCTCACATGTATCTAGACCTAGTTTGTCTTCTTCATGGTACCAATCAATGTGATCTTTTGTCAATCATTGTTTGCTCATTTGTTAATCATCAAAGCTCATATATGCATTAGTCTAGCTGATGCCAACAGGTACCAAGAGGGTCACCCACGTGCAAAGTTAAAACCAAAAGGATTGTAATTAGCAAGCCACGCAAGCGTGGTGAAATAGAAACACAAACTAAAAGGGTCAACTATGTCACTACCCAGCAGATGGAAACAGGTTTGAATCCACTAAGGAGAGGAGCAGGCTCACCAAACTAGATCCAGGCGTATGCAGAGCAAACGTGAAACTTTTTCTTACGCAACCGGTCGAGATAGGGTGCCAACGAGAATCAGGCTCTTTGGTAGGAATTGTAGGTCACTCTACACCATACTCAGCCACACAAAATTGATTTTGAAAAAATTTCGCTCTTTATTTTGCTTTCTTTTTCAAAATCTGCAACCAGTCGAACATGCATCGGAAGGTACAAAGACATTCCCGCATAAGGGATATCCTTTTCTACCAGTTGAGTTGAACTACAAGTGACCTAATTCCTGAGACAGGGTATATGTAGGCGGACTCAAAACCGGGATGTATATATATATATCATTAAGACCTCTCAATTTTAACACTCAAGGATCCGGGATTTGTTTTATGGAAATAGCACTGGAAATCTAATTGAGTTGAACTACAAGTGGCCTGAATTCTCACATAGCCTGAGTATGTAGGAAACCCAGAGACCAAGGTCCGGCTACAATTCTTTTAAAAATTGCATAAAAGGGAGAAGTGTTTTGTCTTGGTCGGTCAAAAATTGGGTTTATTAAATTTCAACGATCGGGGATATTTTTTCATCCCCGAACAATGAAGGGGTAGTTGTTGACACCTAATATTTTCCCTCCAATAATTGTATTGCATTATTTGAAGTTCTTGAGTCACAAACAGAGTAAAATATGCATTTTTACAAGTCAAAATGCTTTTACAAAATTATTTCAGTGATATTTTACCATTTCATTTGGCAAAATATCATCGAATATATTATTGTATATCATACGGTATATTCGGTATATTTTCAAGAATTTCAAACATATTTATCAAAAGTTTAATTCAAAATAGTGGAAACAATTACTAAATTAATTGTCGAAAACTATTTTACTCCATTAAATCAAGAAAATCGATTAATTGAATAAGTAATCAATTACGTCTTAATTTTACAAATATTCGACTTTAATTGCAATTACTTTCGAAAGGCTATAGTTGAAGTGGTTTATTTATTTATGTATTAATTGTGTTGAAATGCCTAAATATGTCGCTATATTTTTATGTGGCTACAATTGAAATGATATTTTTTTAAGTTACAATTTTGATTATGGCCATATTTGCACGATTTGGCCATATTCACGTTAATTTTGTTGGGCCATACGAAAATGGGCCATCGGCCCAACCTCTTAGCCGGAGACCCGTTCCATGTCTCTTTTTGTAGCAAAAAAATATACCAAATGGACCTCTTACCTTCATTTCAGTTGAAGAGGGTTTCTACACCCTTAAACCCTAGCCGCCATGAGGAGAAATCCTCTCTCTTCGATCATCAAATTCCAAAATGGAAAGGGTCAGTGTACGTTGCTTTTTCTCAGGCTTGGCGTGGCCGATTGAGGCAAGCATTAAATATTTGCCTCCTCTCTCTACCATGTCTCAACCCAAACAAGGTATAAACCCTTTTTTTCCTCTTACTTTTCTGCATTTCTATAGTCAAACAAGCACAATCCTTAATGGAATTTGTCTTGTTACTTGGTAAAACTCTCGATTCTTACTGGTTGACATCAAACCAAAAGGATTCAAAGATAATCCTTGCATATCCACAAGTCCCACATCGGTTGAGAATAATGAAATTGGGGTTTTGGAGTTCTATATAAATAACCCCATTTCTACCATTACACACACACAAAAGTCTAGAAAACCATAGCAAAAACTCCTAATTTACTTAGAGATTTAGCAATTTGTTGAAACCTTTAACTAATTAGGTCTTCTAGTCTAGTTTTATTTTTCTTTTGTGGCTGAGTTGGGTTTGAGAAGCAAGAAGGCGCCAATTTCAATCTCGACCAAGGTTGTGCTTGAAAAAGATAATTCTTTCTCCTTTTATTTATTTTAGTAATTTCCTGTTTAATTTTATTGTTTGCTGTTATTTGTTATGTGCTCTGTGTGTTTGTTAATTAGATTAGTTAGGTTAGTTTAATTTATAGTATGTGTTAGCATGTGTAGTATGTGTTTAGTTTGGTATTATATTAGTTCAGTTTAAATTGCTATAATGTCAACAAGCATTCATATCTGTTCTTACTTAGGTTAGTTTGATTTATATGTGTTAGCATGTGAATTAGTTAATTTTAGTTTAATTTATAATCATGTGTTAGTGTAGGCTTAGGTCTGGTAGGCACTAGTGTTAGTTAAGGTTGAGGCCTACTAGGATTAGTTTTGGTTTAGTTCATATGTATTTATAGCATGTGTTAAGTAGACTAATGAAATTATAGCATGTACAACCTCATGGGTTTAATGCTAATTATTGAAAGCATATGTAAAACCAATTATGCAATTGATTGCTTTGCTCTGTAGGTCCTGTGTTTGGTAGAAATCATCTCATTGAGTGCATAATGTGGTTTACACACATGTTAGTTGGTTATGTTGATAGCTTAAACTAAAATTGAGCATTACTCTGCCTTACTTAGGATTAGTGTAGATAAATGACTGTACTTTTGTACCCTGTGTTACTGTTGTGTATACTCAAGTGTTTGTTACATTCAACTATGGTTTTAAATGTCCCTCTTGGCCTTTTTGTGTTGGATCTGAATGAATCTGTTTTCCCATCATAAATGCATGATTAATTGCTCTTGTAAAAAGGATCATATGCCAGAAATTTAAAATGAGATCTGGGACTTATGTTGTAAAGTATTGTGTTCAGTTTCCCTTGTATAAATAAGAGAAATGATTATTAGTGACATTGTCCTCACTTGACTTTCCCCCATCCCCTAAGGTGTGTAGGAGTATCAATATTTAATGCATGATAATGAATTGGGGTCTTTGATGTAATGCCTTCCTGCACTCTCCTATTTGACCACTTACAAGATCATGTTAAAGTAAAATCTCATCTGAGCAAATTAGTCATTTTTTTGTACTTTTCCCTCTGTGTTTGCATTGAAGTAAACTCTTTCTCCCTTTTCTTAAACCACACTTAAAAGATAGATACAAGTTGTTTGTTTGTTGTTTCTTTAGACTGTGTATGGTTTAAAATTTGGCTAGAACATTTCACCTGTGCGTGGCATGTCATCATCAAGAACAATAAGGATGTGTTCTTTTACGTATTGTCCCTATCATTTTGCTTTTGATGATGTTTGAATATCTATACACATCTCCTTGAAAGTAATGTAACCCCTCGTAAGAAACATCATTCCGTAAACTAGGGTTTTCAAGAATTTGGTGTATACCCATTCAACATATATATGTGAACAAGCTATTTGCCCCTACCCATTCTACTTCTCTCCTTCTCAAAGTTTATATACCATGAGTATACAGAAGTATACATCTCTTGTACACTGTGGTATACAAAGGATGTATATTATGTATACCCAAGGCACACCCTACCATTTAGAATAATGTGTTTTGGTTTCCCCATGGTCCTTTCCTTTACATGAAGTTCAAACCCTGAGGTATTAATGTTATCCCAACATATTGGTCACCATCTTTTATGTATTTATTTGTATACGAATTTGTATCAAAGGATATATTCTTTAAGATGTATTTGGAATGTGTTGTGTTAAGTTCCTTGTAATATAGTTATTAAGTCTGGATACCCTCGAACCATAGTTTCCCCTTTTCCCTCTTCTTTGCATGAATACCGTCATCACGGGCCCAATTGGGACATTTTATGATTGGCCATTTGTGGGCCAAGTTACAAGCATGTTTCAGTAGATTGATTATATATATAATTATAAAAAATGGCCGGAGGGCTTGGTAGGGCCACCAATACATTATGCTTTTGTTATTGTATTTTGCATATATTTGTAAAGATGCTTGTAAGTATTGAAACTCATTCTGGTTGGAACCTAGATGGAATTAGCAAACGATGCGTATATCATTTAGAAAGGATAGGAACTCAAACACGTTTTGAATTCAGACCAAAGCAAAAGATAAATGACTACTCTTTGTTTTGAAATTAAAAAAAGTGGTTTCTTCTTTCTCACACAAAAACAGAAATGGAAAGTTGTTGAATATCAAAACATGTTTTGAAAAAGACCAAGTCTTTGATTTAGAAATCTTAAAAAAGAAATGAATTGTTCTAGTAAAAGAGATAAATCATTTATTCAAGCTGAAAACTCTTAAGGATTCCTATGAAAAAAGCTTATTCAAGTTTTAAATCTCATAAGATTTTTAGGCAAGCCCACCTAAAGTGAAATAAACAAGAGGAACTCTATTTAGATACAAGTTTGAGAAAGGGGTCTAAAGTGAGAATATGGTTGACTTTTTTCTATCCTTATGTATAAGAAAAATGATCATTTTTTAACTTGTATCAACTCAATGCCATATTTACAAAAAGGGTATATTTGTAGTATTTTAAAACATATAAGGATAAGAATAGGACATAGCATTTAGCACCAAGTCAAGTTCTAATCAAGGAAAACCTCGAGTGTGTTTTGGTCCAAAAAAATGAAATGACCATCCGGACCTTATATGAATTTTCCAAGAAAAAACTCAACTCTTCCCAAATAAAGGACTTTTTTGCCAAAATAATTCAAATGATATGACATGACTTTATATAGAAGACTTTAGACTCTTTAAAGCAAATAAACAACAAATCACACTTTGAAACTCGAAGGTCAACCGTATTATATGATTCTTATGATCGGGGTGCTTAACACCTTCCCCGAGGAATCAAGAGTCCTTATTCGAATGCGTTTTAAAAAAAGATTAGTCGTTGATAATAAAACCTTTAAACTTAGTTAGTATTCGTACATGTTTTAGATGGCGACTCTAAAAAATAAATATGTCCAAAAAGAGTCCACAACTATGGAATAGTTGCTATGCCTCGCGTAAAAGTGAATCGTAATAGGGGTATTTTGGTCTTTTGGTTGGAAGTCTAGTTTTAAGGGAATTGAAGTTGACCTCGGTCAACACCGAGTCAAGATGATCTATTTTGAGAATTCTGAGTGCGAGAGCACGTTCGTTATATTTTCATGATTCATTTGGTTTGTATCCATAGAGGTCTATATTGTCTTGACGATCGAAGTTTGAAAGTTGGCAGCTTTTGCTGGTTCTAGTGTCACACATTTGGCACATTTGCGGCCCGCAAACTTCGTGTTACGTGCAGGTGCCATGGTGCAAGGACAAAGGAGTCCGCAGCCGCTAGGCTCAAGTGTCGCGAGGGAGTTGAATAAATATCCTAGTTCGAATTATTATTTCTCATTCTCATATTTTGAGGTCTAGACTTCGGATTTGGGAGATTTTGAAGGGGTTATTCAAGATTCATCAATTGGGTAAGTTGTTAACCTTTCTTTTATGATTATATCATGGATTATTAAGGACTTTCATGTTAGAAATCATGATTAAGATTGGGGAATTGGGGCTTTATGAACCCTTAGTCTAAAATAAGGAATTCTTGATTTAAGCATGAATTTGATTATGTATTTGGTTCACTTTTGTATACAGACTCCATAGTTGCCGGGTAAACTAATTTTGGGGTTGAATTTCCTATTTTGCCCCTAGTGGCTCGGAATACTATTTTGGGAAACTTTTGGGTTCGGAACTACAGCATGGCATTACGGATATCACGAAGAGATGTTTTAGAATAATAAAATAGACCATATTTAACCCGATTTTGCAACAAAATGTACCGTTTTACACCTGGGTATGAACCGATTCGGATGGGGATAATTGGTTGAGCTGGATCATTCGGAGGCTCACAAAAGAGCAAGGCTTCTCATGGATTATCGAACTCCTAGGCATGTTGGAGACCCAACGTCAAGAATCATGGGGTTTCATTGGAATAATAAGAGGGGATAATGGGGATTAGTCTTTTAGACTAAGGATTATCCTCACAATGATATGGGTGTTTGTGTATTTCAATTACATCGGGGACAAAGAGCAGAGTTGATAGATAGATTGATTTGTTCTGATATTGGACTACAGGTCCCTTTATTTTTGCTCTTCAGAACATGTCTTATTTGTGATTCTATGGTCTTATCACTCCTAAGTACTCGTTTAAAAGTGGAAAAGAGCTAAAGATTGAGTCTTTATTTGTGAAAATGGATTCCTTATGACGTCATGTAAATTGCTTTATATAGTATTGTCATTTGGGAATTATAAGGTCCGAGGGGAAATGGAGGATGCACCCGATGATACACGTGGAATGACAATGAGTTTGTGAGTATTGTGCATTTGGACCACTATCATGCGTGAGGTCGGGAAGCCTAAAATGGCCGAGACCCGATGTGATTTGGAAGATCTAAAATTAAGTAGATGGACCTCGCAAGTCCCCATGGGTCACTATTCATAGAATTTGAAAGTGTGTGTACCGAGTGATGGAAAAGGCCTTGGAATTGCATATCATGACACCAAGGGCGAGAGTGACTTACTTGATTTCTTTCACGGAGGACTTAATGCCCATTGGATATGGGGCCAACTTGAGGATTTAGATGTTTAATCGCACAGAACGTGGGCGGTTATTACCTCCAAGATGGTTGAAAAGGAAATAGGCAATGAAACAAGTAAAATCGTAGAGGAACCCTCCTTGCAGAAAGAGAAAGACTAGGAGTTCAACAAGTTGTTTCCAACTCACGCTAAGAGACCTTTTGTGTCGAACGAAACAGTGGACCTCGAGATTACTCGGTTGCTCATTGAGGTGGCTATTCCAGAGAGTTCAGGGGGAGCTACATAACGAGCTGTAGCACCGAATTTTCCCTCTATCCCTTTATTTCTGTCTTTTACTTCTAGATAATATTTCGGGTTGTATCCCAGACTTGTATCTATTTAGTCTGCTCTTGTACAAGTGACACCAGATTTTAGGGGTTGTAACTCTTTCTTTATGCTTTTATGACTATCGACTTTATTAAGACTTTAAATTGACTTGTATGATTTCTTTTCCACATTAATTTCCTTATTAAATTGTTCTAACGGGTGGTTGTGGATGGCTTGCTAACTTGGTGGGAGTTAGAGCCTTCATGGCCTATTAAATTGGGTCGTGACAAATTGGTATCAGAGCCTTAGTGATGCAAGAAAAATAACAAAGATAGAAAGAAGACACAATTTGAATATCAATTGGACAATAACTAGAAGAACTAGTCCTAGTTACCTCCCAAAAGGATCAAAAGATACCTATCCTATTCGAACAATCCTCGCAGAATAGCCATCTCTTGAACCGTTAGATCAAACGGAGGTGTTCAATTTGGACTCCACCAAATTAACACTAGTCATTCAAGACCATTTGGTTTCAATAATATTCAATATTCATATATTTCAAGATAGGTTCCTCAAATGAATTACAAGCACCTTTAAATAAGGTTCTTAAAATATACTAGTCAAAAGAAATAATGAAGTGTAGTCTTCTAGGTGCGTAGACTACAAAATGCATACTCCTAGAAGCCTAGAAAGTCATACATTATGACCCTAGAAAACACAAAAGGGAATCCTTCGTTCACATTAGACCAGCCCCTCATGATGCAAGAAAAATAACAATTTGGGTGCTAGAAAGAAGGTCTATCTTGGGCTTCAATCCACATCCTCTCGAGCTTCAATTTTGGTCCTAGTTGAACACTTGAGTCGTCACCATGGTAATTTGGATTGCATCATCCTCCTTTCTTGGAAGAATTTCGTCCTCGAAATTACAACATTAATATCAACCTCGACCACAGCATCAACCTCAACCACATCATTTTGGCACAGTTGGATCATCATCATGGCTATATGGATTACATCATTAAATAAGGTTCTTAAAATATACTAGTCAAAAGAAATAAATGAAATTACAACATTAATATCAACCTCGACCGCAGCATCAACCTCAACCACATCATTATGGCACAGTTGGATCATCATCATGGCTATATACATCATTCTCCCTTTTGAAAAGAATTTGTCCTCAAATTCGATCCCCGCAAAACAGAAAGAATGAGTATGTGTAGCTTCAAGTCTCAATCGGGTAACAATTAAGTAGCAACATGAGTGAATAATCATGATATAAATTATGAGTGCTACAAACTCGCAAAGATAATAGAGATTACCGTCATGGATTTGGAAAGCCCAAGAAGAAATGAGCCAAGAAAACCTACCATCTTCATGGAGTTTACAAGTCGTGGTCGCATACCACAATGATTTCCAGGGAGGATCTTTCCAATGGCTCTCCACCTGATTCACCTTAAAATACACCAAATTCTTTCCAAGGCCTTGTACAAAACAAGTAGAATAACTCAACTGCCAATACCGAAGTAATGTACCAGCCCACCCCAAAGTCATCAATTCCAACAAGTTATAAACCTTATGATCAATTCCGGGGTCAAAAACAAAAATGGTCAACACATCAAGCTTAGCATATGTCTCAAGCATATCTACTAGTAACTCGAATAGTAACAACAAACAAAAGTGACAATGATGTATCCAATTACTACAAGAGTACTCCAGAGAAGCATGAATCATGAGGTAAGAATATGTGCCATCATTGATCTTAGAAACATCAAAGAGATCAAACCATGTGTAATGACCAGATTTCTCATACTTCTCTCGTCTTTTCCTTTGACAAGTACCCACAAAAAGTCAAATAAGCAATCAAACTTATCAAAAGGAAGAATTTTACCTCTAAGATCGTGACTACTATCCCGTGATTCAAATGCATAACTTCCACATTTCAAGCTAAGGAACTTGGTATAGCCTATCCCAAGTGAGTGATCCATGTAAGGATCACAATAAGTAAAGTAATAGACACTAGAACTAGCGTCCACCATTCTACTTTCCTTTTCCGCTTCAAGCTTATTCACACCCAGACATTTCAACTCAAATTTCGCTCCTAGTGAGAACTCATCCTCACATTCTTTTTCACTATTAAAGAATTTTGCACTACTTTCCCAATCCTCTTTAAGATCACTTCCTACATGTCTAGCACACTCAAAGTCACACTTTAAGTCCTCCACATCACAAAAGCTCCTAAAACAATCATGACCCTCATCATACGCAAATAAATAGTAAAGAAAAGTGCTACTTAAGGTCACTTCACCATCAAGAAGTTCACTTTCACAATCATGAATACTATTAAGCACAAGATCACGATTTGGACCACACAAAGAAGATTTATTACTTAAGCAACTTCCCACACTTTCCTTTCCAAGACAATGTCCTTTATCAAGTGAGCTATCCAACAAGGAGTTAATTCCATCACAAGAAAGAGTATTAAGAAACTCAAACTCATCATTAAACAAATAAGCATCTCTAAGTAAAAATAGTTTCACAAGAAAGGTCTCACCCAAGTTCACATCATCATTGAATTCCACATGTTCAAACTCATCATTTAAGTCAATTTCATTATCATGCGCAGATTCAACATTAGAAAGACTCAAAGATGAATTGCTTTCTTCCTTATCAAACATGGGTGGTGTGCCTAATTCCAAACAATCACATTTATGGCCAACAATTCCATCATATCCAGAATAATCATCAACTAATAATGGAATATTACTCACACACACACAAGGTTCAAGATTTCTTTCTAAAGACAAAATATTAAAATCAATCAACTTGTTTTTACTCCTTCCAACCACAGAAGTTGTGTCTTTTACATTAAGACTCTCATCACAAGTGCCAACACTAGTTTTATCACATCAAACTCACAAGTAGTTTCAAGTTTCGGGATCACAACCGAGAACAACTAGTGTATCTCCACAAGATTCATTCAATTTATCATCACAAGACAAAGAAGATTTTAAGCCCAAACAAGATAATTCAGTCATACTCACACAATCAACATACTTAACATTAGCATCTAAAGTCGGTTTAGAAGTACCTTTAGGCTCACAAGATTGATCTTCTTTACCTTCAAGTCTCGCTTTTGGACAATTTGCTCTTCCGAAATTGTTGCATCCTTTTCATGAGTTTCCATTGTATAGGCTCATTCTCAAGATTGTTTCAATGGTACCTACAAAAGAATTCAAACAACTAGAGGAAAATAAACATTGTGAGTGTTAGAGTGAAGAACTTCATCTCCCTTATTATTTTTCTTTTCTCTCATGTTCTTTTCAATTCCATTCTCTTGTTTCTTTTGTGGCAGCCCCTATAGGCATAGAAGAGACATATGCACTATTGGGATTTTCTTTCGGAAGTGGGAATGGAAAGAGAGGCCATCCTTCCTCATCCATGACATACTTTATCCAATCTCGTACATTTGGAACATCGTGTTTTCGAAACCACAAATGCTGTCCAAAGCATAAGTGACTTATTTTTAGGGGAAACACATCACATCGGACCGTTTCAACATAATCTCCATGAGATATTACCACCTTGACCATCCACTCAACTTGATACCCATTATAGTCATATGGATATCTCTTTTTAACCCATGTCAAATTCAACCAATCGGCCGCATCAATGTGGAGTCACACAAATCGTCAAGCTCTCTAGATCAAAGCCATTATACCCACAAACATTCACCTTCAATTTTTGAAACCTTGGCTTAGGCAATCTCTCTCCTTTTCTTGGAAATAGTGGTCCTCTCCTTTGTGTTTTCCTGCATCACTTCAAGAATATTCTAAGTTGGTTGCGACGAGGTATGGACAAGACTTTTAATTTCCGGTTTTGTTGATTTTGTAAAAATGCATAAGTTGCATATTCATCTTTTGTGGATATGAAGTGTTAGGGGTAAGATTGGAATAAGGAAAAAATTAGAGAATGAAAGTTGGAAGAATTTGGGACCAAAAATTGAATTAAGGAAAGTTGGCCATTATTTGAAATGGCCATAAGGTGGCCGGCCATGTGTGTGTGTGTGTGGGCCATAGGGCCATGTGGGTGAACTATATATGTGGCTAAGATGATAATTAATCATCTTCATCATTTCTATCCCTTAGAAAAATCAAGAAGCTTGGAGAAGAAAAGGCCATTCGGCCATGAAGAAAAAAATGGAAGATCAAAAACCTCCATCACAAAAATATTTTCTTCTATGTTTTCCACTCTTTGGAAGGTGCTAAACAACATGAAGTGGTTGTTGAATCAAGCAAAGCTTTTGTTCTTGCAAAACCACACCTTGGCCGAATGAAGAACAAGTGAGAAAGGTAAGGATTTTATCTTCCTTCATGTGTTGTTGGTGATTGGTATGTGTGGTGATATATGGAAATGAATGAAGTTTATAAAAATATGGTGTTGTGTGTGCTTGGCCGTGCATGTATGGTTAGTGTAGAGGTGAAATTAAGTGTATGTAGCATGTTTGCAAGTTGTTTTGGCATGTAGAAATGAATGAAAAATCATGAAAATATGGATGTTGAAGTCAAGCCTTGGATATAGATGTTGGCCGTGTATGTGTATTGTATGTCTAAGAGTGATGAATCAATTTTAATTTGTATGTTGGTTGTTGTAGTGTGTTGGAATGAATGGAAATCATGAAACTTTGAATGTTGGTGCTTGGCCGTGGATTGTGGTGTGTGTGGCCGTGTAGGGGCGTTTTGGAGGAGAACTTGGTGAACTAATTTAATGTGGTGCTTTGGTTGTTGTTTGTTGTGGATTATGTGATAAAAATAAAGGTATAATGACTTATGTCGAAGTTGTAGTGTTGTGGGCTGTTTTGGAAGTCAATATGGTTCTATTATGTTTTCTTATAATTATGAAGGTAATGTGGTAATGTATGGAACCGTTGACGTAGTTTGTGAAATTGAAAGAAAGAAACGTATTATTGTCGTATTCATTAAGTTGGAAGGTTTCGGGTTTCATAGTATATCGTTTGAATTGTCTTGAATACTTTGTGGATTGTTCGGAATGTTCTTAAATCTTGTTTGGATGGTTGTTGGTTTGGTTGCTGTTGATGAATTTGGCCGAGTCAAAATCTCGGGGTTGTGCACTTATAAGGGAAATGCGCTTAAAAATTTCAGAGAAAAAGTAATGGTTTGGAATTGGATTCTTTAGCGCGTATGACTAATGTTCGATGCCTATCGATGTTATTGTAGAGTACCGAGGTTTGAGTTTGGATTAGCCTAGGAAGCAAACCGTGGTATGTGAAGCTTACCCTTCTTTTCTTTTTGGCATGTCTTAGACGGAACTAAGGTATGACCCGATATGTGCCTCGGGGTAATTCCATTCGTAAATTTCAAGTAGGTTTGTGAATCGTATTTGCTTGTCCAAGGCATCCTTAGTATAGCTGTGGTTTGTATGTTCTTGATATGGTTGAGTTTGAAAAATTGTGTAAGCGATTCGTATAAGTTCCTTGATGTTCGTATCTTTAACGCGGTTGAGTTATGACCCTTATGTCTTTTGTAGGATTAAACTTTTAAGGTTTCAAAAGAGTTCTATTTTCAAAAGAATCTTGTTTTCAAAAGAGACTTGTTCCAAAACGACTTTGAAACTACGAACGTCCGTAACTTTGCATACGACCTCGAAACGCCCCAAAACATAATATGTAAGTTCATAAGACATCACTCTCCCTACCCCTCGTAGTCGGGCTCGGACGGGGGTCGGCACCCGTCCGTGGGGCCCGCGGCCCTTCTATGCTACCTTTATGGATTTTTTCGAAAAATTTAATATTTTCTTCACTATGACTATTTATTTATCTGTCGAGTTGGAAATAAGAATTTTATGTCCATGATTTTGGTACGTAACAACGGTTTCTGAAGTTCGGTTTGACATGCCCCGAGCGAGATTCGGGAGAAAACTTGTTTTGCCTATGGTTTTGGATTTTCAAAAAAAAAGAGGGTTCGTTCTGATCATTCGGTTGAGTCTGTGATGATGTCTGATATGCGTGTGGTTATACGATGTTCTCGCGTTCGTGTTACCTCTTTCGGATCCGGCCGGTATATGATCGTGCGCACTATGATATACTCGGAGTTATCTTTGTGTTACGGTTCCGAGACCTCGCCATAGGGCCGGGTTCCGTTTATGAAGTTATTTTGTGATATGGCTTATGATGTGTTGTGTTCGGGGATACGGAGATTTGAAATCTTCGAGTTACAGATAGGGTGGCGACCATGGGGTCCTATGGGCCGCATTTGGTATGTGATAATGTATAATGCTATGATGAGCGATGGTGGGGCAAATCCTTTCGTGATGAGGTAAAATTCCACATTGGACTAGACAAATCCCACATCGGTTAATGTTATTTCGTATATTATGATGTGTTCGGTATGAGTATGTTTAATTTGCTATGTGTCGGATGTAAGTGCTTGGGTTGTTACAACTTCACTTTTTTGTATTTCCCACTTCGGAAGACCTCGTTTGATGTATGCTAGGCTTTACATGCTCGGTACATATTTAATCGACTTATTTTTCGGGGCCTGCGTTTCATGCCACGCTACCCACGGATGAGTTGGTGATGTTAGGAAGATAGTCGGATTGGCGAGCTCCATCCTCGAGTCGAGTGCTTTGTATGGTGTTCGGTTATGATAGAGACTGTAAGTCGAGTGTATGATATGTCTCTGTTTTGTAAGCGGCTACGTAAGCCGGTGTGTTTCATGCATTATGCTACCGATGTGTTTGCAAGCTGTCATATAAGGAGAGTTTGTGCCTTATATTATAGATTTTATACTATTGCCAATTTTATTTGGTTTGAAAAAAAAAAAATGAAAGGCATGTTTGTTTTCTGAAAAATTTTCATTACGTGCGTATGTTATGTTTTGTGGGCCCAGTTTGGGTATGGACATTACGATAGTCGGCGGGTTCGCTCGGCCCTAGGTAAGGGTCGGGTGCCCATCACACCCTATCGGAAATTGGGGTGTGACATAAGCCATCTAGTTCTTACTTCCGATTGAACGGGTTTAGTCCTCATTGCACCTTGGTCCATCATACCGCATAACAAAGCTCAAAGAAAAGGTTATGATTTAAAAAATCACCTTACTCACTCACTTACTTTATTTAGGTGGCGCTCGGTTCACTCAATGATACAATAGGTTTGGTTCACTCCGTCTTGTAGTACTTGGCTTCCTCGGAATTGACTAACTCCTATTCAATCTCCCAAATTATACAAAAGATGCTACCTTTTCGGGATTAGAGTGAGATTATGGACTCTATAGTCAGACGACTCTTTAATTGTGGCGCACTTGAGTCAAACAATTCACGACGAGTTAAAACGAGAAAAGCTTGAAAGAATTAGCACGGAAAAAGTTATAGCTCAAGAACTAGTAAACTTTGAGTAGGTAATTACTCAATGGATACTAGCTAGAAGTTATGTCACAAAGAAAGGATTAAGAAGCTTCCCAACCCCCCTTAAAATGTGCAAGGCAGCCCCCTAAGTCTTGCTAATTAATATCCTTTGACCAACTTGTCTTGGAATTTAATTATTACAAGTTTCAATGTAGCTTCTCGCCTTCCCAAAAGATGACTAGGGACTTGCACACTTGACTTCTCATTTTCCCAAGAGGTGATTAGGAACATGGACACTTTTTTCTCAAGGTGACTGTTAGTCTTCCCAAGAATTGACTTGGGAACTTGTGTCAATTAATGGTTTGACTATTTGTTTGCCTCTACACCCTTTCACACACCCCAAACTGATTTTTGACTTCTCCTAATGAGTGCAGCCCCCTCTCCATGTTTTGGAGGGGTTCAATGCACTAACTCCTTGGAAATTAACTTTTGACTAGGCTCTTTGACTTCCAAAACAGCTTTCACACTCCCTAACACCTTGAAAGCTTAACTTATCACCAAAATTAGATCAAACAAAGTTAGTAAATCTGAAATTATCAAGAACACACACGAATATTCACAAAATATTTATGAACACTCAAGAACACAAGTATTCAAAACATCAAAAATCGATTCACCAAATAGATCAAGAACACCGAAATACTCCAAATCTTTCCAATTTTTGGATTCTTGCCCTTCTTAACTACGAGAAATCAACCCAACAACTTTCAACCCTCAATTTCAACCTCTTCTATAAGACGTGGTTTGAGTCTTCAAGTTTCAAGGTCTAACAATGGTGGAAATTGAAAATCTAACTTTAATTAACTCAAAACTTCAGATTTAGAACCTTAAGAACTGTAAGGAACTTGAATCTAACACTAGAATCAACAACAAAACAAGGAATTCAAACGAATTTTGGATTTTTTTTTTCCAGATTTTTTTTTTTTTTTTTTTTTTTTGTGAATACCAAACCCAAGACTAGATTTGTTGGAACAAATCTATAATAGGCTTTGATACCAAATGATGCAAGAAAAATAACAAAGATAGAAAGAAGACACAATTTCTGTGGTTGGAAGGAGTAAAAACAAGTTGATTGATTTTAATGTTTTGTCTTTAGAAAGAAATCTTGAACCTTGTGTGTGTGTGAGTAATATTCCATTATTAGTTGATGATTATTCTGGATATGATGGAATTGTTGGCCATAAATGTGATTGTTTGGAATTAGGCACACCACCCATGTTTGATAAGGAAGAAAGCAATTCATCTTTGAGTCTTTCTAATGTTGAATCTGCGTATGATAATGAAATTGACTTAAATGATGAGTTTGAACATGTGGAATTCAATGATGATGTGAACTTGGGTGAAACCTTTCTTGTGAAACTATTTTTACTTAGAGATGCTTATTTGTTTAATGATGAGCTTGAGTTTCTTAATACTCTTTCTTGTGATGGAATTAACTCCTTGTTGGATAGCTCACTTGATAAAGGACATTGTCTTGGAAAGGAAAGTGTGGGAAGTTGCTTAAGTAATAAATCTTCTTTGTGTGGTCCAAATCGTGATCTTGTGCTTAATAGTATTCATGATTGTGAAAGTGAACTTACTGATGGTGAAGTGACCTTAAGTAGCGTTTTTCTTTACTATTTGTTTGCGTATGATGAGGGTCATGATTGTTTTAGGAGCTTTTGTGATGTGGAGGACTTAAAGTGTGACTTTGAGTGTGCTAGACATGTAGGAAGTGATCTTAAAGAGGATTGGGAAAGTAGTGCAAAATTCTTTAATAGTGAAAAAGAATGTGAGGATGAGTTCTCACTAGAGCAGAATTTGAGTTGAAATGTCTAGGTGTGAATAAGCTTGAAGCGGAAAGGAAAGTAGAATGGTGGACGCTAGTTCTAGTGTCTATTACTTTACTTATTGTGATCCTTACATGGATCACTCACTTGGGATAGGCTATACCAAGTTCCTTAGCTTGAAATGTGGAAGTGAATCTTGGGATAGTAGTCGCGATCTTAGAGGTAAAATTCTTCCTTTTGATAAGTTTGATTGCTTATTTGACTTTTTGTGGGTACTTGTCAAAGGAAAAGACGAGAGAAGTATGAGAAATCTGGTCATTACACATGGTTTGATCTCTTTGATGTTTCTAAGATCAATGATGGCACATATTCTTACCTCATGATTCATGCTCTCTGGAGTACTCTTGTAGTAATTGGATACGTCATTGTCACTTTTGTTTGTTGTTACTATTCGAGTTACTAGTAGATATGCTTGAGACATATGCTAAGCTTGATGTGTTGACCATTTTTGTTTTTGACCCCGGAATTGATCATAAGGTTTATAACTTGTTGAATTGATGACTTTGGGGGGCTGGTACATTACTTCGGTATTGGCAGTTGAGTTATTCTACTTGTTTTGTACAAGGCCTTGGAAAGAATTTGGTGTATTTTAAGGTGAATCAGATGGAGAGCCATTGGAAAGATCCTCCCTGGAAATCATTGTGGTATGCGACCACGACTTGTAAACTCCATGAAGATGGTAGGTTTTCTTGGCTCATGCTTTTTCTTGGGCTTTCCAAATCCATGACGGTAATCTCTATTATCTTTGGGCAGTTTTGTAGCACTCTGGTTTTATTTCATGATTATTCACTCATGTTGCTACTTAATTGTTACCCGATTGAGACTTGGAAGCTACACATACTCATTCTCGTCCATGTTTTGCAGGGATCGAATTTGAGGACAAATTCTTTTCAAAAGAGGGAGAATGATGTATATAGCCATGATGATGATCCAACTGCCATAATGATGTGGTTGAGGTTGATGCCGCGGTCGAGGTTGATATTAATGTTGTAATTTCGAGGACGAAATTCTTCCAAGAAAAGGGAGGATGATGCAATCCAAATTACCATGGTGACGACTCAAGTGTTCAAGCCGAGGAGACCCAAATTGAAGCTCGAGAGTATGTGGATTGAAGCCCAAGATCTGCCCTGATACAAGACCAATTCCATCGATCTTCATGAAAATGGAGTCTTTGAAGATCAGCGGGAGGTCCACATAGGATGGCCTTCAAGATACGGAGAGATAGCTTGGATGGAAGGCTTTAAAAGTTCAAGTCCCAAGGCTTGCCTCTTAAAGTGGCTACAATTGCAAGCTTGGGGATTCAAGGCCGGAAGATGGCTATTTTGAAAGGCTATTTATGCAAGTGGCTACTTTGCGCAAGGAGGGTTATGATTGCAAGAAGGCCATGCATGCAAGGTTGATTAGAGGGCCATCTATGCAAGGAGGGACGTGTTTGGCCATTGAAGGCAAATCCTTGAATTGAAGACTACACTAAGAAGACTAGCCAAACAAGGCCCTTACTTCATTAAGGGTAGCATTGTAATTGCCTATTAGTCTTCTTTACTTAGCTTGTATATATAGCTTGTCTTTTATTTTGATTTGGGGACTTTTTGATGAATTATGAATATTTTGAGTGTTTTTAGGGTTATCTCTAGAGAGAAAAACTTGTGAGAGGCCTTTGGTAGGCTCTTGTTGATTCTTGTGCTATACATCATGAAGATGAAGACGACTCGAGTGCTTACTATCCGAAGCCAAGAGGCATGAGTGGGAATGTGAGTACTAGTTGGAGTCATCCTAGGCAAAGGAAGGTGGTTCCAAAGAGGCGATTCATGGAGACCAAGGTAAAATCTGTGGTAAAGAGGGAACCCTTGTGCTTGATGACGATTGTTACACTAATTTCATCACCCCTCGTGCGGTTGAAGAGTTAAGGCTACCTGTGTGAATAGGCGATATCCTTATTATGACGAGGGAGGGTATTGGGTTGATGTGAGAGTGATGGTATTCATTTCACTTGGTGAGTACCAAGAGAGGTTTGGTGTGATGTGCTTCCAATGGATACTTGTCACGTATGCTTAGGTGGCCCTTGGTTTCAAAGGCATGAGATCCCATATGAGTAAGAGTGGCATAAGTATATCGTGGATGAAAGGAGGAAACCTCTATTTCCATACGTGCTTCATAGAATGAGTCCAAGTGCAAAAGTGCGAGATACCCATGTGAAATGTCCTACCTTGGCTAGGGAAGCTAGTGGAGAAGAATATGAGAAATGGGAGTCCATAATAGATGAAATCTTCGCTAGCTACAACTATTCACAAGAAATGAAGATGGACTTAGCTGCTCAAACTTTTGACTCAAAGCTTGTCAAATATTGGGATTATGTGAAATATTATGGGAGACAAGTGAGAGTCCCATCAAGACTTGGGAGGACATGAAAAGGATATTGAGAATCCAATACCCCAAGTCACGTGTGAGAAGAAATGACTCTTTGAGGGGTAACTCTTTTGAGAGAACCCCATGCTTGAAGGCAAGGACGGCGGCCACAACCATTCCTTCCATTGGTCAAAGGATCTTGCATGAACACCAAGGTTTAGATTCGAGGACGAATCCTTTTCAAGAAGGGGAGAATGATACAAGACCAATTCCATCGAGCTTCATGAAAATGGAGTCTTTGAAGATCATGGGAGGTCCACATAGGATGGCCTTCAAGATATGGGAGATAGCTTGGATGGAAGGCTTTAAAAGGTCAAGTCCCAAGGCTTGCCTCTTAAAGTGGCTACAATTGCAAGCTTGGGGGATTCAAGGCCGGAAGATGGCTATTTGCGCAAAGGGCTATTTTTGTGCAAGTGGCTACTTTGCGCAAGGAGGGTTATGATTGCAAGAAGGCCATGCATGCAAGGTTGATTAGAGGGCCATCTATGCAAGGAGGGACGTGTTTGGCCATTGAAGGCAAATCCTTGAATTGAAGACTACACTAAGAAGACTAGCCAAACAAGGCCCTTACTTCATTAAGGGTAGCATTGTAATTGCCTATTAGTCTTCTTTACTTAGCTTGTATATATAGCTTGTCTTTTATTTGATTTGGGGACTTTTTGATGAATTATGAATATTTTGAGTGTTTTAGGGTTATCTCTAGAGAGAGAAACTTGTGAGAGGCCTTTGGTAGGCTCTTGTTGATTCTTGTGTTGTTGAGAAGTTGGTTGCTTGGGATTCGATTCCCTTGAGGTCAACTTAAGAATTTGGTGTTTCTTTAGATGATAATTTAGAGGTCTTAGTTTTATATAACTTTGGTTGCTAAATTGAATCTTAAGTTGTGTCAAATTATCTATCTTTTCTTTTCCTTTGTGTATCTTCTTAATTTCCCGTTTCCGCGTATCTGTTATTGTATCATGCCCCACAGAAAGAACAAGTCTAGCAGCCCAAATTAGGACTTCTAGAAGCTCTAGTGTGAACATGAGGGGCTGGTCTAATGTGAACGAAGGAAGCTTCCCTTTTTGTGTTTTCTAGGCTTATTAAAGGCTATTTTGACTTTCATAATGTATAGTGGCTTTCTAGGCTTCTAGGAGTATGCATTTTGTAGTCTTCATGCACCTAGAAGACTACACTTCCATTTATTTCTTTTGACTAGTATATTTTAAGAACCTTATTTAAAGGTGCTTGTAAATCATTTGAAAGGAACCTATCTTGAAATATATGAATATTGAATATTATTGAAAAACTATAGTCTTGAATGACTAGTGTTAATTTGGTGGACTCCAAATTGAGCAACCCCCATTTGATCTAACAGTTTGCAAGAGATGGCTATTCTCTTGAGGATTGTTCGAATAAGATAGGTGCCTTTTGATCCTTTTGGGAGGTAACTAGAACTAGTTCTTCTAGTTATTGTCCAATTGTTATTCAAATTGTGTCTTCTTTCTATCTTTGTTATGCAAGAAAAATAACAAAGATAGAAAGAAGACACAATTGATAAACAATTGGACGATAACTAGAAGAACTAGTCGTAGTTATTTTCCAAAAGGATCAAAGGCACCTATCTTATGCAACAATCCTCAAGAGAATAACAATCTCTTGCAAATTGAATGATCAAAACAAGGTTGTACAATTTGGAGTCCACCAAATCACAAGTCTCAACTAGAGAGAAAAGTTCAATATTCATATATTTCAATAAATGAAAGTGTAGTCTTCTATGCACCTAGAAGACTACACTTTCATTTATTTCTTTTGACTAGTATATTTTAAGAACCTTATTTAAAGGTGCTTGTAATTCATTTGAGGGGAACCTATCTTGAAATATATGAATATTGAATATTATTGAAACCCTTTAGTCTTGAATGACTAGTGTTAATTTGGTGGAGTCCAAATTCAGCCCTCCGTTTGATCTAATTTGCAAGAGATGGCTATTCTCTTCGAGGATTGTTCGAATAGGATAGGTGCCTTTTGATCCTTTTGGGAGGTAACTAGGACTAGTTCTTCTAGTTATTGTCCAATTGATATTCAAATTGTGTCTTCTTTCTATCTTTGTTATTTTTCTTGCATCATTTGGTATCAGAGCCTAGTATAGTTTTGTTCCAACAAATCTAGTCTTGGGTTTGGTATTCACAAAAAAAAAAAAAAAAAAAAAAAAAAAAAAATCTGGAAAAAAAAATATCCAAAATTCGTTTGAATTCCTTGTTTTGTTGTTTATTTTAGTGTTAGATTCAAGTTCCTTAGAGTTCTTAGGTTCTAAATCTGAAGTTTTGAGTTAATTAAAGTTAGATTTTTAATTTCCGCCATTGTTAGACCTTGACACTTGAAGACTCAAAGTGGGTCTTATAGAAGAGGTTGAAATTGAAGGTTGAAAGTTGTTGGGTTGATTTCTCCTAGTTAAGAAGGGCAAGAATCCAAAAATTGGAAAGATTTGGAGTATTTCGGTGTTCTTGATCTATTGGGTGAATCTGATTTTTGATGTTTTGAATACTTGTGTTCTTGAGTGTTCATAAATATTTTGTGAATATTCAAATATGTGTGTTCTTGATAATTTCAGATTTACTAACTTTGTTTGATCTAATTTTGGTGATAAGTTAAGCTTTCAAGATGTTAGGGAGTGTGAAAGCTATTTTGGAAGTCAAAGGGTAGTGTCAAGAGTTGATTCCCAAGGAGTTGGTGCATTGAACCCCTCCAAAACGTGGAGAATCTGCACTCATTAGGAGAAGTCAAAAATCAGTTTGGGGGTGTGTGAAAGGGAGTAGAGGCAAACAAATAGTCAAACCATTAATTGACACAAGTTCCCAAGTCAATTCTTGGGAAGACTAACAGTCACCTTGAGAAAAAAGTGTCCATGTTCCTAATCACCTCTTGGGAAAATGAGAAGTCAAGTGTGCAAGTCCCTAGTCATCTTTTGGGAAGGCGAGAAGCTACATTGAAACTTGTAATAATTAAATTCCAAGACAAGTTGGTCAAAGGATATTAATTAGCAAGACTTAGGGGTGCTGCCTTGCACATTTTAAGGGGGGTTGGGAAGCTTCTTAATCCTTTCTTTGTGAGCTATGACTTTTTCTGAGCTAATTCTTTCAAGCTTTTCTCGTTTTAACTCGTCGTGAATTGTTTGACTCAAGTGCGCCACAATTAAAAGAGTCGTCCGACTATAGAGTCCATAATCTCACTCTAATCCCGAAGAGGTAGCATCTTTTGTATAATTTGGGAGATTGAATAGGAGTTGGTCAATTCCGAGGAAGCCAAGTACTACAAGACGGAGTGAACCAAACCTATTGTATCATTGAGTGAACCGAGCGCCACCCAAATAAAGTAAGGGAGTGAGTAAGGTGATTTTTAACTCATAACCTTTTTTTTGAGCTTTGTTATGCAGGTATGATGGACCAAGGTGCAATGAGGACTAAACCCGTTCAATCGGAAGTAATAACTAGATGGCTTACACAAAGGAGAGGACCACTATTTCCAAGAAAAGGAGAGAGATTGCCTAAGCCAAGGTTTCAAAAATTGAAGGTGAATGTTTGTGGGTATAATGGCTTTGATCTAGAGCTTGACGATTTGTGTGACTCCACATTTATCTCTCTTACGCCGATTGGTTGAATTTGACATGGGTTAAAAAGAGATATCCATATGACTATAATGGGTATCAAGTTGAGTGGATGGTCAAGGTGGTAATATCTCATGGAGATTATGTTGAAACAAATCCGATGTGATGTGTTTCCCCTAAAAATAAGTCACTTATGCTTTGGACAGCCCTGGTTTCGAAAACACGACGTTCCAAATGTACAAGATTGGATAAGGTATGTCATGGACGAGGAAGGATGGCCTCTCTTTCCATTCCCACTTCCGAAAGAAAATCCCAATAGTGCATATGTCTCTTCTATGCCTATAGGGGAGTGTAATGCCATGCAAAATGGGAAGTCGGGTTGACCGGAATGAGTGGGTCGCCACAAAAGAAACAAGAGAATGGAATTGAAAAGAACATAAGAGAAAGAAAAATAATGAGGGAGATGAAGTTCTTCACTCTAACACTCACAATGTTTCTTTTTCCTCTAGTTGTTTGAATTCTTTTGTAGGTATCATTGGAAACAATCTTGAGAATGAGCCTCATACAATGGAAACTCATGAAAAGGATGCAACAATTTGGAAGATTAATTGTCCAAAAGTGGGACTTGAAGGTAAAGAAGATCAATCTTTTGAGCCTAAAGGTACTTCTAAACTGACTTTAGATGCTAATGTTAAGCATGTTGATTGTGTGAGTATGACTAAGGAATTATCTTTTTTGGGCTTAAAATCTTCTTTGTCTTGTGATGATAAACTGAATGAATCTTGTGGAGATACACTAGTTGTTCTCGGTTGTGATCCTGAAACTGAAACTACTTGTGAATTTGATGTGATGAAAACTAGTGTTGACACTTGTGATGAGAGTCTTAATGCAAAAGACACAACTTCTGTGGTTGGAAGGAGTAAAAACAAGTTGATTGTTTTAATGTTTTGTCTTTAGAAAGCAATCTTGAACCTTGTGTGTGTGTGAATAATATTCCATTATTAGTTGATGATTATTCGGATATGATGGAATTGTTGGCCATAAATGTGATTGTTTGGAATTAGGCACACCACCCATGTTTGATAAGGAAGAAAGCAATTCATCTTTGAGTCTTTCTAATATTGAATCTGCGCATGATAATGAAATTGACTTAAATGATGAGTTTGAACATGTGGAATTCAATGATGATGTGAACTTGGGTGAGACCTTTCTTGTGAAACTATTTTTACTTGGAGATGCTTGTTTGTTTAATGATGAGTTTGAGTTTCTTAATACTCTTTCTTGTGATGTAATTAACTCCTTGTTGGATAGTTCACTTGATAAAGGACATTGTCTTGGAAAGGAAAGTGTGGGAAGTTGCTTAAGTAATAAATCTTCTTTGTGTGGTCCAAATCGTGATCTTGTGCTTAATAGTATTCATGATTGTGAAAGTGAACTTACCGATGGTGAAGTGACCTTAAGTAACACTTTTCTTTACTATTTGTTTGCGTATGATGAGGGTCATGATTGTTTTAGGAGCTTTTGTGATGTGGACTTAAAGTGTGACTTTGAGTGTGCTAGACGTGTAGGAAGTGATCTTGAAGAGGATTGGGAAAGTAGTGCAGAATTCTTTAATAGTGAAGAAGAATGTGAGGATGAGTTCTCACTAGGAGCAATTTGAGTTGAAATCTCTAGGTGCGAATAAGCTTGAAGCGGAAAAAGAAAGTAGAATGATGGATGCTAGTTCTAGTGTCTGTTACTTTACTGATTGTGATCCTTACATGGATCACTCACTTGAGATAGGCTACACCAAGTTCCTTAGCTTGAAATATGAAAGTTATGGATTTGAATCTTGGGATAGTAGTCACGATCTTAGAGGTAAAATTCTTCCTTTTGAAAAGTTTGATTGCTTATTTGACTTTTTTGTGGGTTCTTGTCAAAGGAAAAGACGAGAGAAGTATGAGAAATCTGGTCATTACACATGGTTTGATCTCTTTGATGTTTCTAAGATCAATGATGGCACATATTCTTACCTCATGATTCATGTTTCTCTGGAGTACTCTTGTAGTAATTGGATACATCATTGTCACTCTTGTTTGTTGTTACTATTCGAGTTACTAGTAGATATGCTTAAGACATATGCTAAGCTTGATGTGTGGACCATTTTTGTTTTTGACCCGGAATTGATCATAAGGTTTATAACTTGTTGGAATTGATGACTTGGGGTGGGCTGGTACATTACTTCGGTATTGGTTGAGTTATTCTACTTGTTTTGTACTTAGCCTTGGAAAGAATTTAGTGTATTTTAAGGTGAATCGGTGGAGAGCCATTGGAAAGATCCTCCCCGGAAATCATTGTGGTATGCGACCACGACTTGCAAACTCCATGAAGATGGTAGGTTTTCTTGGCTCATGCTTCTTCTTGGTCTTTCCAAATCCATGACGGTAATCTCTATTATCTTCGGGCAGTTTTGTAGCACTCTTGTTTTATATCATGATTATTCACTCATGTTGCTACTTAATTGTTTGATTGAGACTTGGAAGCTACACATACTCATCATTCTCGTCCATGTTTTGCAGGGATCGAATTTGAGGACAAATTCTTTTCAAGAGGGGGTGAATGATGTAATCCATATAGCCATGATGATGATCCAACTGTGCCAAAATGATGTGGTTGAGGTTGATGCTGTGGTCGAGGTTGATATTAATATTGTAATTTCGAGGACGAAATTCTTCCAAGAAAGGGAGGATGATGCAATCCAAATTACCATGGTGACGACTCAAGTGTTCAAGCCGAGGAGACCAAAATTGAAGCCCGAGAGGATGTGGATTGAAGCCCAAGATAGACCCCACAGAAAGAACAAGTCTAGCACCCCAAATTAGGACTTCTAGAAGCTCTAGTGTGAACATGAGGGGCTGGTCTAATGTGAACGAAGGAAGCTTCCCTTTTTGTGTTTTCTAGGGTCATAATGTGTACTGGCTTTCTAGTCTTCTAGGAGTATGCATTTTGTAGTCTTCTATGCACCTAGAAGACTACACTTTCATTTATTTCTTTTGACTAGTATATTTTAAGAACCTTATTTAAAGGTGCTTGTAATTCATTTGAGGGGAACCTATCTTGAAATATATGAATATTGAATATTATTGAAACCCTTTAGTCTTGAATGACTAGTGTTAATTTGGTGGAGTCCAAATTGAACAGCCTCCGTTTGATCTAACAGTTTGCAAGAGATGGCTATTCTCTTGAGGATTGTTCGAATAGGATAGGTGCCTTTTGATCCTTTTGGGAGGTAACTAGGACTAGTTCTTCTAGTTATTGTCCAATTGATATTCAAATTGTGTCTTCTTTCTATCTTTGTTATTTTTCTTGCATCACTTAGGTTTATCGGTCTCACAAGTACAAAAACTATATCTGGTAGAGTCTTGAGGATCAGTACGATGAGCTCCATTTCTATCTTCGAGAGGCTATAGGACATTGAGGAAAACCCTAATCTTTCATTCATTATCATGCGTACTTGATTCTAATGGATTCTAAGAGTTCCTTTGTTCCACTCTCTCACAGATGATGAGGACACGATTAGCCGCAGTTGGTGACCAAGAGCCCGCACCTGCACTCGTGTCTGCTACCACAACTGCTTGTGGGAGAGGCAGGGGTCGTGGTAGAGGGAGAGAGAGAGGCAGAGCTAGAGCCCACATTGCTACACCAGCCAGAGGCCGAGCACCAACTGCTGCTCAGGTCATGCTAGGGATGTGACTTTGGACCTAGAGGAGATTTCGGAGAAGGAGCCGGTTCAGGTGGATGAGGTTGGACCCACCCAGGCATCAGCTAGATTCATTGTTACTCCTGTTCTTCCGGACACTTTGGTGCACATCTTGTGCTACTTTACAGGTATGGCCCCTGATGGTTGATGTAAGGTATAAGACCCCAGGGCACAGCCAACTGCTGTTATGGTTCCTTAGTTTCAGAGTTTTCTTGTTTTGGGTGTTGCTATTTGCCCAGTTTCCCAACCTCCTATGACCGTAGAGGAGCAGAAGAGGTGGTATAAGTTTGAGAAGATGAAGCCACCACAATATGATAGGCATCTTGATGATGATGCAAATATGTTTTTGGTTAGTTGCCATGATTGATTGCGTAATTTAGGGTTGGTTGAGTCAACCGGAGTTAATTTTATAGCATTTCAGATGGTTGGCCCCACCAAGCAATGGTGGAGGGTTTTCATTGAGACTAGGCTAGCTGGGTCACCTCAACTTACTTGGGTTGAGTTTCCTCGCGTGTTTCTGGAAAAGTGGGTTCCTCATAGCTTGAGGGATGAAAGGCGAGAGGAGTTTGATAGGTTGGACCAGCGTAGGATGTCTGTGATCGAGTATGAGATGATGTTTCACTCCTTGTCTCGCCATGCTTTGACCGTTCTACCTGATGAGACTGAGAGGATTAGAAACTTTGTCAGGGGGCTGTCTTATCTCTTTCAACTCGCAGCAACGCATGTGGCAGCTTCACGAGGTACTTTTCAGGCAGTGGTGGATGCTGCGAGGAGTGTTGAGTCTACTAGGCGTCAGGAGTTCGAGGACAGACAGGGCAAGAAGCCCCGCAATTTTGGCAGTTATGGAGATACCTCATCTGGACGTAGGGGTCATCATGGTAAAGTTTATCGTCCTCAATTCAATCGACCAGTTCAGGCAGCGATTCAGACTTTGATAGGTGGTTAGTCGTAGTGCTCATAGTTCGGGGCACGATTCTCAGGGTTCTTATTCTCGATCTAGAGGTCGAGGTGGTCATTTATTCTGGTTCTTCTCAGTGGCCTATGGCACTCTAGGTATGTTTTGAGTGTGGTGATTTAGGGCATTTCTCCAGGGAGTGCTATGACTTAGACAAGATGGCTCACACTCAGGTTCTCAGATTGCTACACTTAGGTCAGTGGCAGAAGTGGTTCCTATCCTGGTAGAGGTGGAACTCAGACAGGTTGTGGTGGTGGTCGCGGAGGTTCTCAGGTTGAGAGTGGTCGTGCTCAGAGCTATGCATTTCTAGGCAGACCAGATGAAGAGGCTTCTGATGCTGTCATCACAGGTACTATTTCAGTTTATATCAGTTGGCTATAGCGTTATTTGATCTAGGCTCTACATACTATGTGGGTCACTTACTTTGCTTTGGGTTTGGGTATGCTATGTGGGTCACTTGATTACCCTGTTAGTGTTTCTACGCTTGTTGGGGATTCTGTAGTTGTGGATCAAGTGTAGAGATATTCCGTGGTTACTTATATGGGTACGACACTTGGGCGAATTTGATGATCTTTGACATGGTAGATTTTGACATTATTCTTGGTATGAATTGGTTGTCCCCTTATCACGCGATCCTGGACTGTCATGCCAAGACAGTAGCTCTGGCCATGCCAAGAGTCTCTAGGTTGGAGTGGAAGGGTGACACTGTAATGACTCGTTCAGTTGTTATTGCACTTTTGACTATTTTACCCATGTTGACCCATCCTCGAGCCCTATTAGTACCATTTTGACCAGCGGGGACAGGTGGCATGGTTCCCGAGGTTATCGGGTGAGTTTTAGCACGACTTTTGAAAAACTAAGCTTTTAAGTGAAGATCGTTTGACTCAAAGTTGACTTTTAGGTAAACGACCTTTTCAAAATTTCGTCAATTTTGAGAAGTACGAAGCATCCATGGTAGCTTGATAGTGTTTGGTTTGGTTCCAAATGAGATTCTGGAAAATCTGAGGCCATGGGTGATAGCATCCATGGTAGCTCAGAATTATTGAAGGACGTGGATGAAGATTTGGAAGTTCCAAGAAGACCCATGACAAGATCTCAAACGAGGAAATTGCAAGACAAGCTTAATGGGCTGCAATCAACAATTCAAAAGTGTCTTGTGATGGAAGAAGAGCTCCAGCCCAATTCAGATTTTTTCCTCAAGTCTTACACTTATTTGGAGGCCCAAATTAAAGTCCAAAGTGAGATGGAATGAGGCCCAAATCAGCCCCAAAAGAAGAAGTTTCCAGCAGCCCATAATTAGCCCAAATATTAGTTTCTAGAATAAATATTTAATTGTTGTTTTAATCTATGTTGACTTGCATTGGTCCAAGTGTGGGTAGTCTTCTAGGTTGTTTTAATCTATGTTGACTGCCTTGGTCCAAGTGTGGGAAGTCTTCTATGCTTCTAGGGAAGATAATTCCCATTTATTTCTATTTTGACTAGCTCCTTCTTTACAACTATATAAAGGGGTGATTGTCATTCATTGTAAATGAGATTTTGAAGAATATATTATATTGAGAGTTCTTTTGAACCTTTGTGGCATTACTTTAGGATTTATCTTTCAACCTAACTAGTTCTTAGTTCAAGGTAGTAAGATAATTTCTTCTTTGATATCTTTGATTTCTTTTTGGTATTCTTTCGAAGGCGATTAGTTCTAAATACTAATTGTTGTCTTAAGTTACTCACAAAGCGGTCGGGATCCGAATCTCTCGTTTTTGATTCGTTATCTCAAGTAAAGGCGTTAGATTTCTTCCTATAAATCTATACGTTGTTACTTGGATCTTGTCAAGACTTTAGAACTTACGTTCTTGGAAATTCGTGGATTGTTCCTTCGAATTTCCCATATCTTTTATTTTCTAGTTTTTAGATTCTTTTCTATATTTGCTTCCGCACTTCTTATATTTTAATTATAAATTTGGGATCTCCCTAACCTCGTTGTTATCAAGTGGTATCAGAGCGGTTCTATCAAGATTCCGTTCTTGATAATCTTGGGGATTTCTTGAAAAAAAAAAAAAAAAAAAAAAAGAGCAAAAAAAAAAAAAAATTAAAAAGTACTGTAGCAGTGAACAGTGACGAAAAAAAAAAAGAAAAAAAAAAGGTTTAGTGTTTGCTCTTCAAGAAATTTCTTCCATTTATTTGTTTTCTAAAGATTAAGATAGAAAACAAGAAGAGGGGATCCTAGATCTTTAAAGCTAAGAAGCAATCAATTTTTTTTTCTTACGCCTTTGATCTTGTTAAAAAAAAAAAAGTCCTTTTTGTTCGAGTCTTGTTTCAACTAAATTCTAATTCTTTCTAGGATTGGTTCTTCATTTTCTTTAGTGCCCCAAAATTCTTTATTTTACTACTAAGGGCTTGATTCTAGTGGGGTTTAATTATAAATTCATAAAGTGTTTTCCCAAAGGTTATTTGAGTGGAAAAAGGCAAGAGTGAGTGAGAACAATTGAGGAAAAAAAAAAAGCCAAAGTTTGAGTAATAAATAGTTTTTGAGATGACCAATACAGGTGGTAGTGATGATGAAAGGAGGGCTCGTCAAGAAGCCGAGATCCGAGGAAGAAATGACTTCACTCTACAAGCTATGCACCAACAATTCGAAAGATGGACCTTGCAATTTCAAGAGATCAAGGATGCCATTCTTTGAACAAAATGAGACAATAGCTGAACTTAGGAGGGGAGATCAACATGTTGTACAACCACAAAATAATCCTAGGCCTCAAAATAGAAGAAATATGCCCCATGCCCCCATTGTAAATCAAGAAAACCCTATAGATGATTTTGTTGATGATCTTTATGTAAATCTAGATAGGGTAGGGAGAGATAGGAGGGGACAACGAGGAAGAGTGGAAGATGATAACATTAATAGCATAAAGATGAAGATGCCAACTTTCAAGGGCACAAGAGATCCAGACTTGTACCTTGATTGGGAGCGGAAAGTTGAAGCCATTTTTGATTGTCACAACTATTCTGAAGCTAAGAAGGTAAAACTTGTCGTTGTTGAATTTTTTGACTATGCTTCTATTTGGTGGAAAAAGCTTACAAGGGATAGACAACAAGATGGAGAACCACCCATTGCTACTTGGGCTGAGATGAAGAGAGTCATGAAGAAGAGGTTCGTGCCTTCCCACTTTCAAAGAGACCTACAAATGCGTCTTCGAAGATTGGAGCAGGGAACCATGATCGTTGATGAATACTTCAAAGCTATGGATATGGCTATGATCCAAGCTAATTGTATGGAAGATGAAGAGGCCACTATGGCTAGATTTCTTAATGGTTTAAATAAAGAAATAGCTGATGTAGTAGAGATACAACAATATGTAACTTTAGATGAGTTAGTGGATATGGCTGTAAAACTAGAAAAGCAAATTAAAAGAAAGCAGCAAGCTAGCTCGTGGAGGAGTCGGCCAAACACCAATTCAAAGAAGCCATGGCCGAAACAAGATGTGACTTCTAGGCCTCAAGAAGGCAAGGGGAAGGCCAAAGTAGATGACAAAGAGGGAGGTAAAACTTTTAATCCTAAATCACCAAAACCTTCTAGTTCTATTCAATGTTACAAATGTCATGGAAGAGGCCATATGATGCATGAATGTCCAAATAGAAGAAATATTCTCATGAAAGAAGATGGAGAGTATGAGAGTGAAAAAAGTGAGGTAGAAGAAGAAGAGGGAGGTGCGAGTGAAGATGACGTAGAGTTTCCTAATAGTGGTTTTATTGGGGTAGCTAGGAAGATTCTTGATGGAGAAAATGAGAGTAAAAAAAGCGAGAAAGAGGAAGAAGAGGGAGGTGTAAGTGAAGATGATGTAGAACTTCCTTTTAATGATGGTTTGGTTGCAGTAGTTAGGAGGATTATGGCTATCAATTTGGGAGTCAATAGTGAAGAACAAAGGGAAAATATATTCCATACTAGGTGTGGGATAAGGGGGAGAACTTGTTCTATGATTATCGACAAGTGGTAGTTGTGCTAATGTAGTGAGTTCACACTTGGTAGATACGTTAGGGCTTGCATGCATGAAACACCCTAAGCCCTATAGACTCCAATGGTTGAATGATAGTGGTGAACTGAAAGTCAACAAACAATGCATGATTTCATTCAATGTTAGCAGGTATGAGGATGATACTCTTTGTGATGTTATTCCTATGCAAGCTTGTCATATCTTGCTTGGTCGTCCATGGCAGTTCGATAGAAATACTTTTCATGATGGAAGGAAGAATAGATATTCACTTGAGCTTAATGGCAAGAAGTATACTCTTGCACCTTTAACACCTTCTCAGGTGTTTGAAGATCAAAAGAGATTGAGGGAATCAATGGGAAAACAAAGGGGACAAAAAAAGGTGAGCTTGAGGGAAAAGAAATGAAAGATGGCCAAGAGAGAGAGAAAGAGGGCAAGCAACTTAAGCAAAGAGGTAAAAGAGGGTTTGAGTGAAAAAAAGAAAGTTTTGGTGAGAGGAAAGAGGCTAAGGAAAAGAAAAAGAGAGTCTCTATATAAAAGCCAAAGAGTGTTTGAATGCAAGAAAAGAGGGATTGCCCATAATACTACTTACTTACAAAGAAGTCTTGATTAATTCTGAGCTACTAACTTCTTCTTTGCCAAGTAGTGTTTTTTCTCTTTTGCAGGATTTTGATGATATCTTTCCTGAAGATATTCCTAAAGGTCTTCCACCTTTGCGTGGAATTGAACACCAAATTGACTTTGTGCCGGTGCATGATTCCAAATAGGCTCGCTTATAGGAGTAATCCCGAAGAGACAAAGGAGTTGCAAAGGCGAGGTTGAGGAGTTGCTTAAAAAGGGGTTTGTGCGAGAGAGCCTGAGTCCTTGCTCAGTTCATGTTCTATTGGTGCCCAAAAAAGATGGATCCTGGAGGATGTGCGTGGATTGTCGAGCTATCAACAAGATTACGGTAAAGTATCGTCATCCTATTCCTCGTCTTGATGACATGTTGGATCAATTGCATGGGTCCAAATTCTTTTCTAAAATTGATCTAAAAAGTGGTTACCATCGATTCGAATGAATCCTGGAGATGAATGGAAAACTGCTTTTAAGACCAAATATGGGCTTTATGAGTGGTTAGTTATGCCTTTTGGCTTGACTAATGCACCCAGCACGTTCATGAGATTGATGAATCACGTTTTTAAGGATTTTCATGGAAAGTTTGTGGTGGTTTATTTTGATGATATCTTGATCTTTTCCAAAACTCTAGATGAGCATGTAGAACACCTAAAACAAGTTTTTGAAGTTCTTAGAAAACAACAATTGTTTGCTAATCTCAAAAAGTGTGCCTTTTGTGTGGATCGTGTGGTATTCTTGGGTTTTGTGGTCAGTTCTAAGGGAGTTGAGGTTGATGAAGATAAAATCAAGGCAATCAAAGAGTGGCCTAAACCCAAGAGTGTAACTGAGGTTAGAAGTTTTCATGGGCTTGCTAGTTTCTATAGAAGATTTGTTAGAGATTTTAGCACCATTCTTTGCTCCTCTAACTGAAGTTATCAAGAAAGATAAGGTTTTTACATGGGGGAAAGACCAAGATGATGCTTTTAACTTGTTGAAAGAAAAATTATGTTCTGCTCCTCTTTTGCAATTACCTAATTTTTCTAAGTCTTTTGAGGTTGAATGTGATGCTTCTGGAAAAGGAATAGGTGTTGTTTTGATGCAGGAGTCCAAGCCTATTGCATACTTTAGTGAAAAGTTGAGTGGAGCTACATTGAACTACTCAACTTATGACAAAGAGCTATATGCTTTGGTAAAGGCTTTAGCTACATGGCAACATTATTTGTGGCCTAGAGAGTTTGTGGTTAAGACCGATCATGAATCCTTAAGATATTTGAAGAGTCAAGGTAAGCTTAATCGTAGGCATGCAAAATGGGTTGAATTTATTGAAACTTTCCCATATGTGATTGCTTACAAGCAAGGAAAGGAGAATGTAGTTTTGATGCACCGTCAAGAAGGTATGTCTTGGTCTCTACTCTTACTTCTAAGCTGATGGGTTTTGATCAAATCAAGGGCCTTTATGCTAATGATTCTGATTTTGGCAAGTTTTTTGCAGAATGTAAGTTGGGTCCTTATGACAGGTTTAATCTTCAAGATGGATTTCTTTTTAAGGAGAATAAATTGTGTATCCCTAATTGCTCTTTGCGTGAATTGTTTGTTAGGGAAGCACATTGTGGTGGACTCATGGGACACTTTGGAGTGCCCAAAACTTTGGATATACTTGCTGAACATTTCTTTTGGCCAGGCATGCGAAAGGATGTTGAGAAAGTGTGCTCTCAATGTCTTGAATGTAAACAAGCCAAATCGAAAGTGTTACCACATGGTCTTTATACTCCTTTACCTGTTCCTACTTCCCCTTGGATTGATATTTCCATGGATTTTGTGTTAGGTTTGCCTAGAACTAAGCATGGTAAGGACAGTATATTTGTGGTGGTAGATAGATTTTCAAAAATGGCTCGCTTTATTCCATGTTTGAAGACTAATGATGCATCACATGTGGCTGATTTGTTTGTAAAAGAAGTGGTTAAATTACATGGTATACCTAAAACTATTATTAGTGATAGGGATGCTAAGTTTTTAAGTCACTTTTGGAGAGTTCTTTGGGGAAAGTTGGGAACTAAACTACTATTTTCTACGTCTTGTCACCCGCAAACTGACGGGCAAACAGAAGTAGTTAATAGGACTTTAGGGAATATGTTGAGGGCTGTTCTAAAAGGAAAATTAGCATTTTGGGAAGAACATTTGGCCATGGTAGAGTTTGCCTATAATAGAACTGTCCATTCTTCTACAGGTAAGTCTCCTTTTGAAGTTGTTTATGGCTTTAATCCCCTCACCCCCCTTGATTTGCTGCCTTTGCCTACTGATAATATTGTTAATCTTGATGGTAGGAAGAAGGCTGAAATGATGAAGAAGATTCATGAACAAACAAAGCTTGCAATTGAGCGGAAGAATGAGCAGATCGCCTTAAGGAGAAATAAGGGGCGAAAATCTATTATTTTTAAGCCCGGGGATCAAGTATGGGTGCATTTCAGGAAGGAAAGGTTTCCTGCCAAAAGAAGATCCAAACTAGACCCAAGAGGAGATGGTCCATTTGAAGTCCTTGAAAGGATTGGAGACAATGCTTACAAACTTGATCTTCCTAGTGAGTATCAAGTTAGTGCTACTTTCAATGTTTCTGATCTTTCCTTATTTGATGCAGGTTTAAATTCGAGGACGAATTCATCTCAAGAAGAGGGGAATGATAGCATCCATGGTAGCTCAGAATTATTGAAGGACGTGGATGAAGATTTGGAAGTTCCAAGAAGACCCATGACAAGATCTCAAACGAGGAAATTGCAAGACAAGCTTAATGGGCTGCAATCAACAATTCAAAAGTGTCTTGTGATGGAAGAAGAGCTCCAGCCCAATTCAGATTTTTTCCTCAAGTCTTACACTTATTTGGAGGCCCAAATTAAAGTCCAAAGTGAGATGGAATGAGGCCCAAATCAGCCCCAAAAGAAGAAGTTTCCAGCAGCCCATAATTAGCCCAAATATTAGTTTCTAGAATAAATATTTAATTGTTGTTTTAATCTATGTTGACTTGCATTGGTCCAAGTGTGGGTAGTCTTCTAGGTTGTTTTAATCTATGTTGATGCCTTGGTCCAAGTGTGGGAAGTCTTCTATGCTTCTAGGGAAGATAATTCCCATTTATTTCTATTTTGACTAGCTCCTTCTTTACAACTATATAAAGGGGTGATTGTCATTCATTGTAAATGAGATTTTGAAGAATATATTATATTGAGAGTTCTTTTGAACCTTTGTGGCATTACTTTAGGATTTATCTTTCAACCTAACTAGTTCTTAGTTCAAGGTAGTAAGATAATTTCTTCTTTGATATCTTTGATTTCTTTTTGGTATTCTTTCGAAGGCGATTAGTTCTAAATACTAATTGTTGTCTTAAGTTACTCACAAAGCGGTCAGGATCCGAATCTACTGTTTTTGATTCGTTATCTCAAGTAAAGGCGTTAGATTTCTTCCTATAAATCTATACGTTGTTACTTGGATCTTGTCAAGACTTTAGAACTTACGTTCTTGGAAATTCGTGGATTGTTCCTTCGAATTTCCCATATCTTTTATTTTCTAGTTTTTAGATTCTTTTCTATATTTGCTTCCGCACTTCTTATATTTTAATTATAAATTTGGGATCTCCCTAACCTCGTTGTTCCATAGATTCTGACTTACTTATTGTTGTTAAGCTTATATCTTCCATTATTAAGGGTCAATTTGTGGATTAAAGAGTTAGGGTTTATACCCAAACTTAGGGGTGTCACTTTAAAAATGAATTTAGCCTAACTTTGAGTTATTCTAGAAATTGATTAGTGGGTTTTAATCACCTAGACTTGAATTGCATGTTTCACTCAAGAATTTCCCGTTTTTGCCCTTGTGGGCCTGTTTTCCCTAAATCCCATGGTTGGATTTTGACCTAATTAGAAGTCTAGCATGACGGGTATCATTCTTCATGATTTCTAGTCTAGATTACTATTATAACTAGACTTTGAGTATTCGGAAGCATAAAGGAAGGGCAAGGCTTTAGCTGACGGTTCGTGATTTATATTCGGCATTCCAGGTAGGTTACGACTTACCTTATGGTTAGACTTCGGTTAGTAAGGCATACGTAGAGTTAGTGATTGTCGGAGATAGCATGTTAAGCCATCGGGTATGGAGTTGGGATGGAATACTTAGGTTGGTATTGTTGCTGACTAAGGTTTGTTGCCTCGTTGTATTCTATTGAGTTATTGCGAGTGTTGTAATTTGTTGGCTTATAGCCACGTGAGTGATTCTAGACTTGTTGCTTAGTGAATTACCTTATGATTTGTAGATCGTATTTATTCATGTGTTGATGTTGTTGCGAAGGAAAGGAAAGGCATTATTTTGAGACTGTTATTGTGATAGGTGTCCATGTGTGGCACGAGTTGATTTGATATGTTGCCATCATTCATTGATATTATGCAGTGCACTCTTTCTCATCTTTCATGATACTTTGATATGAATACTGTGTTTTATTTATGTTTGTGAACTCGCATCCCTCAGTTGTTGGTTATTGACTTGTGAAGAGGAAGGATTTGACATTGATCTTGATATTGGCATATATGTCCATGTATGGCATGGTTGTCATTGATATACTCGTGTTGGCATTGATATCATGTATGCATTCATAATCATATATATATTGGGATTAGGTTGCGCGCCGCAACACTAACTGGGATCGGGTTGCAAGTACCGCAACACTAACTGGGATCGGGTTGTATGTACCGCAACACTGACTAGGATCAGGTTGCACGTTCCGCGACACTGACTATTGGATCGGCCTATGCATTCCGCAGCAGGTACATGGACTTTGCAGGTCCCTCATGGGTCATGACTGTCTAGGCGACAAGATATTTCCACCCGGAGCATGAGTGTAGTTAGGTTTAGATATTTGCACCCGGAGCAAGACATAGGTTTAGATGCTTCAACTATAGGCTTATTCTCATTTAGGGTTTCTTAGATATTCAGGACTGGAGTTGTTATTCTTGGATATGTGTTTATGCTTTATACTTGATTGTGATCTATTCTTCAGTCTCTTCCTTTATATATGTTAACTTCGTTATCGGCGTATGATGCCTACTCAGTACGTGTTTTTTTGTGATGTCTATTCTACCTTCTTTATATATGCTCCTTTTCGGGGTGTAGAGTTTGAGACAGGCTCTGGTTCTACTTCTTGAGGCCGAGTTTCGAGGCCTGGCTTGCATGTATCCAAGGTGAGCATCTGAAGAGTCACTGCCCGGAGGCTCATCTATCCTGTCTTTATATTCTATCATTCAGACAACTTTTTGTTTGATTTTCAGACTTATGTATTAGACATTCTTGTAGTTGCTATTGCATGAGTCAGACCTGTTCTGTGAGGATTGGAATGTTTTTCGTACTTATTCTCTTTTAAATGATATTGAGGTTTATTGTTATTTACATTGTTCTTCCGCATTTATAGTTGTATGCTAGTTAAGGAAAGGGTTCGCCTACCGAGGTGGGGAATGGTAGGTGCCCACGCGACTTTGTGAAACTTGGCCGTGACAAGTTAGTATCAGAGCCCTAGGTTACCCGGTCTACAAGTATAAGAGCATGTTTAGTCTACCTTGCGGATTGGTACGATGAACTTCGTACTTATCTGCGAGAGGCTATGAGACATTTAGAAAATTCCAACTCTTTCTTTCTGTCATGCTACTTCATTCGAATTGGTATCTAGTCGATTCCAGTTGGTATCTGAATGTCCTTAACTTAATCACCCATAGGGGGAGACTCGTACTTAAATTGTTATGCGAGTGGTTTCGTTCTTACGTGACTTGGTGTGGTACGAGATGTGTCAGCCTGATTCGGACGCGTGACCAAGTTCAGTTCTAGTTATGGTTTGAGGTTCAGTGTTATGGAATCATGGTTAGACTCATTCGTTGTGGGGGTTTCTTGAAAAATGGGAAAGATGGTACAGAGGGTTAAATGATCTTCGTGTTTTCAGTGTTGGATTGCTCGAAAGGGGAAAAAGTGCCTTCTCAGTTCGACAAGAATGATTTGTTAGATGATATGATTGGTTCTGGGAAAAGTTTCAACTTCGTCAAGGCTTTGTGATGGTGTGTGTGGCACGGGCGTACCTATGGCAGGTCAACGACTCATTAGTGATAGGGTATTAGATGTCGATATAAGGGGACGAGCATAAGTTCAATAAGGATCAGCAGATTTGGCAAAAGTATAGTGACTGCGTGTAATAAAGAAGAGGAATTGAGAATAAAGGACATAAATGATAACTTTTGTGGAAAACGTGTAGCGAAGTATTAATTCTTAGGGTATTCTTGGTATGAGTACTTTTCGTGTTAATGGGATGGACGTGTAAGGAAGAGGACTTAGATAGAATAGTCTCCGCTATCAGGAAGAGAAAAATTGGTATCGGATGTGCTTGTGAGAATAAGGTTGCAATTGGTACGAGAGTGGACTTCATAAGGCCGTGAAAGGTTAAGTTGGGCTTCAATGTGATTATTGCTAGTGGTTAGTGGGTCCTTCCAAGAACATGGTTATCGATTCTAGATTGGGAAGCAGGACTACTTGTGACGAGTGGAGACTTGAGATGCTGGGAAATTATGGTTCGGGTCTTTCCGCAAAGAGGTATGTTCGCCGGGTCTTCGCGTTTAGAGGCATGATAAGGAAATCAAGGAATCAAGAGCTAGATGAATTGAGAGTTATGTTGCGGTCTTATTTAATAGAATAGACATAAGGGTCAGTATTGAGTTGGTATGTTTGGTTATGCCGCGGGCCAGTGGTTGACAAGTAAGAATAACTCTAGCATTGGACGAGTGCGAAGTTTTAGTGCTCAAGGAGCTATTGGGTGTTGCATCGAACATTGGATTAGCGTTGAGAGCCTTGTAGCTATTGTGTGAGTTTTGACTAGTTCCTATTACTACTGGTGTACGTACGATTGAGTTGATCGAATGAAAAGGATAATCGCGCGAATGGGTAGAGGTGTTTTGGTTTGACAATTGGGACATTCGAAATGGTAGATCAATAATGAAGTCTGAATAAATTCAAGGTGTGGAGAATATTTCAGAATTTGTGAGCAAGGGCACCTTGGAAGAGATACGTGGGGACGTTAGTCGGACTGTGTATGCGATACGTTGGATTTAGAGAGTATTCAGTTTTAGAGTTGAGTGATTTAAGGGAACTCTAGTGGGTAGAGTGTTTGGCACACTACTATCTCCAGGATTGACTCGGCTAGTTTGCAAGACTTATGATTATGTGGTATTCTATTGTGTGGGTTTGAGAAATGGTTAAACGATGACGATGAATTTGGTCTAATTTAAATTGGGGAATGGAAGAGTCAAGAAAAGGCATAATTGATCGAAAATCTGTAAGAATAAGGTACATTTTCGGGATTACTTGGGTCAGTATAGGCTGTGGAGATGTTTTGTACATTTTGGATGAAATGTGACCATGAGTACACTAAAAGAAGAGAGTCTATAGAAAAGGACTAAGTGATACGATGGATTAAGTGATATGATGAATTTTCATGAGGTTTCCTGATCGGCAACTAGTGAGAAGAATTTCAGGTAACCGACATGTTAAGGTTTATAGGAAGTGGCTTGTGTGGTACACTATTGGAGAGTTCGTAACCCTCTACGGTGGATGAGTTAGTGTGGTTTTAAGAGAAAGGATTTTGTAAAAATTCCTATTATGTGGGGGGCTAGAGTTATATTCTCGAGATGGGACCATACTCATGGCAAGTGTTTTCCGTTAAGAGTAATAATGACTGGATATCTTAGGTGAATACTTTTTAATATTAAGGACTCAGAAATAGTTGTGCTAGGATGGCGCAGGAGGTTGCGGGACTTGGTGCTTTCGGAAATGTTATGGGCATATCGAGGTGTTACGATGGAAGGTTCAATGGTTAAAGGGTTATTGTGTAAGGCTTCAGGTCTTTGCCTCAAAAAGTTTGGGGTTGTATCAGATTTGCGTATCGGTCAAGGGTTGAGAAACTCTAAGGTCGCATTCATAAGGTATAGTTCTTCGGTACTCAGTTGACAGTGTGGATATAACTCAGCTTTTAGAGTCGAGGGTGATAGACATGATTGATTATGAGTGAGGAATAGATTAGAATTGGCTGCCACAGATGCGTGGGATTTGGAGTCAGTTCGAGTGGCTATTAATAGCATTCAGGGGTTGTGCGTTCATTCCGGGTCAGTATCGTTTGATTCGAACTTGATGGACGGTGTTCATATCTTTAGGAGGACTTATGAGTTCCCAGTGATTCACTTCACGGATTTGATGAGTTTCAGTTCAGTTTCGAGGGATGACAGGTCTTTTGAGCATTATCAGGGTTGCGAGTGGACATGATGGTATTTACCGGGGGCAGCTATTCGGACAGATATAATGGTTTCATCGATATTTGTTAGTGATTTGAGGAGGTACTATGGTTGTGAGTGGTCTTTAGAGTGATCAAATGGTTTCTTACGGACTTGGCTCGGCAAGGTATTCAGTGGTATGTTTCCTGTATAGTGAACTACCGAACTCGGCTATGAGAAAGATCAGTTTGATGGAATTGCTCAAAGTTGCTCCGATTAAGCAAGAATTCTTTTTTGGAAAGAGTAAGTCATGGTTTTGGGCTTGTGTTTATATGTTTCTAAGAAATCGTGGTGCGAGGAACGGCTTTAGAGGGGTGAAAGAAGGTTAGCTGGATCAAAGTATTTTACCGGTTCAGAGCGGGCTAAGACTGTGTCTATATCTAAAGGTTCGTGTTGTTTTGAGGGATATTTGTGGGACCTATTGATCGCTTTCAGAGGTATGGTTATGTCGAATCAGGAAATTCTGGTAAGAGCAGCTCTTTATTTCAGGGATCAGTTGTGAGAACAGTTCGAGTATAGTAATATGGAAGTTGGTCTTTTAGCTAAGTTAGAGGAAGTTTGACTGATAAGGTGAAAGGGCAGTGATTGTGGCATACTTCATGTCGTGGAGGCTTCCGTGTTATTGTGATAATGATTCCTTGATTACCATCAGCTTTCAAACTCTCTTTCTTCGTTCGAGGACGAACGATTATTTAATTGGTATCTGATGTAATATATCGGTCGTTATTGTACTTTTGATAATTTTACCCCCATTCACCATCCCCGAGCCCTATTAGTACTATTTTGATCCGCGGGGACAGGTGGCATGGTTCCCGAGGTCATCGGGTGAGTTGTAGCATGACTTTTGAAAAACTGAGCTTTTAAGTGAAAATCGTTTGACTCATAGTTGACTTTTGGGAAATGGACCTTTTCAAAATTTTGTCGATTCCGAGAGGTCCGGATGGTCATTTATAACTTGGTGGCAGGTTTGGTTCGGTTCCTAATGCACATGGTAGCGTTTTGGGACTTGGGTTCGAAAGTTGGCTTTAGGCCATTGGGGGTTAACTCAGTCAAATTGGCCTCCGTTGGAAAATCCGAGGACACGGGTGAGTTCATAACGTGTTTTTATGTATGTTGGCATATTTGTTTTGTATCTATGGGGCCTCGGGTGATAGACGGATTTCGGGTTGAAGTCAGTCAAAAACCAGATTTTTCTGGTACCTGGTGTAGGTGCCATAGCGGCACCAGTGGCGTCGTGGCGGTCCCTCCATAGCGCAGGGACCGACGGTTGTATCAGCCTCCTGTTGTTGGTGATAGACTGCTGTAGAGGTATCGCAGCCGACATAGCAGCCTTTTGATATTTAGTTGAGGCCGCCGTAGCGTGCCTTTATGCGCTACAGCGCATGCGCCATAGTGACCCTGTGGACCGACGTAGCCATTGACGGGTAGATTTTTCTCTACTTTTTAAGTTAAAAACCCTTATCACTTCATACTTCATTTCTTTAGAATCTTGGGGCGAATTTGAAAGCTTTTGACCAGATTCTTCATAGAGGTAAGATCCTTGGCCTTTGAATTCTCTACTTTCCCTTCCTAAGCATTAATCCATGCTAGAATCAAAGAGGAAAGAAAAGTGGATTTTCATGATAAATTCTTAAAATGGGTTTATACTTCGTAAGGGGAAACTGTTGATGAAATTGGCTGGTAGAACCATAGATCAGACTTATTCATTGTTGTTTAGCTTATATCTTCCATTATTAAGTGTTAATTTGTGGCTTAAAGAGTTAGGGTTTATACCCAAACTTGGGGGTTTCACTTTAAAAACAAATTTAGCCTAACTTTGAGTTATTCTAGAAATTGATTTGTGGGTTTTGATCACGTAGACTTGAATTGCATGTTTCACTCAAGAATTTCCCGTTTTGCCCTTGTGGGCCCGTTTTTCCTAAATTCCATGGTTGGATTTTGATCTAATTAGAAATCTAGCATGACGGGTATCATTCTTCATTATTTCTAATCTAGATTACTATTATAACTAGACTTTGAGTATTTAGAGGCACAAAGGAAGGGCAAGGCTAAAAGCTCACGGTTCGTGATTTATATCCGGCATTCCAGCTAGGTTACGGCTTACCTTATGGTTAGATTTCGGTTAGTAAGTCATACGTAGAGTTAGTGATTGTTGGAGACAGCATGTTACGCCATCGGGTATGGAGTTGGGATGGAATACTTAGGTTGGTATTGTTGTTGACTAAGGCTTGTCGCCTCGTTGTGTTCTATTGAGTTATTGTGAATGTTGTGATTTGTTGGCTTGTATCCACGTGAGTGATTCTAGACTTGTTGCTTAGTGACTTACCTTATGATACAAGACCAATTCCATCGAGCTTCATGAAAATGGAGTCTTTGAAGATCATGGGAGGTCCACATAGGATGGCCTTCAAGATATGGGAGATAGCTTGGATGGAAGGCTTTAAGAGTCCAAGTCCCAAGGCTTGCCTTTTAAAGTGGCTACAATTGCAAGCTTGGGTGATTCAAGGTCGGAAGATGGCTACTTGCGCAAAGGGCTATTTGTGCAAGTGGCTACTTTGCGCAAGGAGGGTTATGATTGCAAGAAGGCCATGCACGCAAGGTTGATTAGAGGGTCATCTATGCAAGGAGGGACGTGTTTGGCCATTGAAGGCCAATCCTTGAATTGAAGACTACACTAAGAAGACTAGCCAAACAAGGCCCTTACTTCATTAAGGGTAGCATTGTAATTGCCTATTAGTCTTCTTTACTTAGCTTGTATATATAGCTTGTCTTTCATTTCATTTAGGGACTTTTTGATGAATTATGAATATTTTGAGTGTTTTTTTTAGGGTTATCTCTAGAGAGAGAAACTTGTGAGAGGCCTTTGGTAGGCTCTTGTTGATTATTGATTGTGAGAGGATTGGTTGCTTGGGAATTCAATTCCCTTGAGGTCATCCTAAGAGGTTGGTGCTATCTAGAGTGTAATTAGGAGGTCTTGGTTATTGAAGAACCTTGGTTGCCTAATTGTGCCTATTTTTGTGTCAATCTATCTATCTTTTCTTTTCCTTTTGTTTATCTTTTTAATTTCTCGTTTCCGCATTTCCGTTATTGTATCACCTTATGATTTGTAGATCGTATTTATTCATGTGTTGATGTTGTTGGAAAGGAAGGGAAAGGCATGATTTTGAGACTGTTATTGTGATAGGTGTCCATGTGTAGCACGAGTTGATTTGATATGTTGTCATCATTCATTGATTTTATGCAGTGTACTCTTTCTCATCTTTCCTGATACTTTGATATGAATACTAGTGGTTATTTGTGTTTGTGAACTCGTATCCCTCAATTGTTGGTTATTGACTTGTGAAGAGGAAGGAATTAATATTGATCTTGATATTGGTATATGTGTCCATGTGTGGCACGGTTGTCATTGATACACTCTTGTTGGCATTGATATCATGTATGCATTTATACTTATATCTATATTGGGATTGGTTTGCGCGCCGCAACACTAACTGGGATCGGGTTGCACGTACCGCAACACTAACTAGGATCGGGTTGCACGTTCTACAACACTGACTGGGATCGATTTGCACGTTCCGCGACACTGACTATTGGATCGGGATGTGCGTTCCGCAGTAGGTACATGGACTTTGCGGGTCCCCCATGGGTTATCATTGCATTGTATTGCATTCATATTTTATTCACTCATACATCTGATTTCTGGCTTTTTTTATTTATTTTATTTATACGGTGTTTGTGAACACTGATTTCCTGTTTGGTTTCTGATTTGAGATCGCAGTGTGTCCGATTAATATATCCTTGGAGATTAATGGATACGAGGATTAGAGACTTTCTCCTAGGTTAAGACTTGAGGTTTCGGATAATATTGTTGGCAGTACTAGAGATTATGGTTATTCTGAGGAATTGTGGAAACCTTGGCAAGACATGGGTTTAGATGATTCACTGTAGGCTTATTCTAGATATAATTCATTGAGGGTTTCTTGGATATTCGGAACTGGAGATATTATTCTTGGATATGTGTTTATGCTTTATACTTGATTGTGAGCATGTCTATTCTTCCATTTCTTCCTTTATAAATGATATCTAATTGTTGTCGGCCTATGATGCCTACTCAGTACGTGTTTTTGTTCTGATGCTACCATGCTACACTCCTTTTCGGGGTTTAGAGTTTGAGACAGGTTCCGCTACTACTTCTCGAGGTGGAGTTTCGAGGCCTGGCTTGCGTGTATCCAGGGTGAGCATCCGAAGAGTCGCTGCCCGGAGGCTCATCTATCTTGTCTTTATATTCCATCATTCAAACGGCTTTTTATTTGACTTTCGAACTTATGTATTAGACATTCTTGTAGTTGTTGTTGTACGAGTCAGACCTGTTCCGTGGGGATTGTAATGTTTTTCGTACTTGTTCTCTTTTAAATAATATTGAGATTTATTGTTATTTACATTGTTCTTCCGCATTTATAGTTGTATGCTAGTTAAGAAAAGTGTTCGCCTACCGAGGCGGAAAATGGTAGGTGGCTGTGCGACTTAGTGAAATTGGGTCGGGACAGGTTGGTATCAGAGCCCTAGGTTACCTGGTCTATAAGTATAAGAGCATGTCTAGTAGTGTCTTGCGGATCGATACGATGAGCTCTGTACTTATCTGCGCGAGGCTATGAGACATTTAGGAAACTTCTAACTCTTTCTTTCCGTCGTGCTACTACATTCGAATTAGTATCTAGTCGATTCCAATTGGTAGCTGAATGTCTTTATCTTAATCACCAACGGGGGGTGGAGACTTGTGCTTAAATTTTTATGCAAGCGGTTTCGTTCTGACGTGGCTTGGTATGGTACGAGATGTGTCATCCTGATTCGGACGCGTGACCAAGTTCAGTTCTAATTATGGTTTGAGGTTCGGTGTTGTGGAATCATGGTTAGACTAGTCCGTTGTGGGCGTTTCTTGAAAAATGGGAAAGATGGTGCAGAGGGTCAATTTTCAGTGTTGGGTTGCTCGGAAGGGGAAACAGTGCATTCTCGGTTCGAAAAGAATGATTTGTTCGATGATATTATTGGTTCTGGGAAAAGTTTCAACTTCATCAAGGTTATGCCGTGAGCATGTCTATTCTTCCGTTTCTTCCTTTATAAATGTTATCTAATTGTTGTCGGCCTATGATGCCTACTCAGTACGTGTTTTTGTACTGATGCTACCTTGCTACACTCCTTTTTGGGGTTTAGAGTTTGAGACAGGTTCCGCTTCTACTTCTCGAGGCCGAGTTTCGAGGCCTGGCTTGCGTGTATCCAGGGTGAGCATCTGACGAGTCGCTGCCCGGAGGCTCATCTATCCTGTCTTTATATTCCATCATTCAGACAGCTTTTTATTTGACTTTCAGACTTATGTATTAGACATTCTTGTAGTTGTTATTGTACGAGTCAGACACATCCGTGGGGATTGTAATGTTTTTTGTACTTGTTCTCTTTTAAATAATATTGAGATTTATTGTTATTTACATTGTTCTTCCGCATTTATAGTTGTATGCTAGTTAAGAAAAGGGTTCGCCTACCAAGGTGGAAAATGGTAGGTGGCTTTACGACTTAGTGAAATTGGGTCGAGACAGGTTGGTATCAGAGCCCTAGGTTACCTGGTCTATAAGTATAAGAGCATGTCTAGTAGTGTCTTGCGGATCGGTACGATGAGCTCTGTACTTATCTGTGCGAGGCTATGAGACATTTAGGAAACTTCTAACTCTTTCTTTCCGTCGTGCTACTACATTCGAATTAGTATCTAGTCGATTTCAATTGGTAGCTGAATGTCTTTATCTTAATCACCAACGGGGGGTGGAGACTTGTGCTTAAATTTTTATGCAAGCAGTTTCGTTCTGACGTGGCTTGGTATGGTACGAGATGTGTCATCCTGATTCGGACGCGTGACCAAGTTCAGTTCTAATTATGGTTTGAGGTTCGGTGTTGTGGAATCATGGTTAGACTAGTCCGTTGTGGGCGTTTCTTGAAAAATGAGAAAGGTGGTGCAGAGGGTCAATTTTCAGTGTTGGGTTGCTCGGAAGGGGAACCAGTGCATTCTCGGTTCGAAAAGAATGATTTGTTCGATGATATTATTGGTTCTGGGAAAAGTTTCAACTTCATCAAGGTTATGCCGTGAGCATGTCTATTCTTCCGTTTCTTCCTTTATAAATGTTATCTAATTGTTGTCGGCCTATGATGCCTACTCAGTACGTGTTTTTGTACTGATGCTACCTTGCTACACTCCTTTTCGGGGTTTAGAGTTTGAGACAGGTTCCGCTTCTACTTCTCGAGGCCGAGTTTCGAGGCCTGGCTTGCGTGTATCCAGGGTGAGCATCTGAAGAGTCGCTGCCCGGAGGCTCATCTATCCTGTCTTTATATTCCATCATTCAAACGGCTTTTTATTTGACTTTCAGACTTATGTATTAGACATTCTTGTAGTTGTTGTTGTACGAGTCAGACCTGTTCCGTGGGGATTGTAATGTTTTTCATACTTGTTCTCTTTTAAATAATATTGAGATTTATTGTTATTTACATTGTTCTTCCGCATTTATAGTTGTGTGCTAGTTAAGGAAAAGGTTCACTTACCGAGGTGGGGAATGGTAGGTGCCCGCACGACTTTGAGAAATTGGGTCTTGACAAGTTGGTATCAGAGCCCTAGGTTACCCGGTCTATAAGTATAAGAGCATGTCTAGTATAGTCTTGTGGATCGGTACGATAAGCTCTGTACTTATCTGCGAGAGGCTATGAGACATTTAGGAAACTTCCAACTCTTTCTTTTCGTTGTGCTACTACATTCGAATTGTTATCTAGTCGATTCCAATTGGTATCTGAATGTCTTTATCTCAATCACCAACAGGGGGTGGAGAATCGTGCATAAAATTTTATGCAAACGATTTCGTTCTGACGTGGCTTGGTATGGTACGAGCTGTGTCATCCTGATTCGGACACATGACAAAGTTCAGTTCTAGTTATGGTTTTAGGTTCGGTGTTGTGGAATCATGGTTAGACTCGTTCATTGTGGGGCTTTCTTGAAAAATGGGAAAGACGGCACAGAGGGTCAATTTTCAGTGTTGGGTTGTTCGGAAGGGGAAAAAGTGGATTCTCGGTTTGACAAGAATGATTTGTTTGATGATATGATTGGTTCTGTAAAAGTTTCAACTTCGTCAAGGTTATGCCGTGAGCATGTCTATTCTTCAGTCTCTTCCGTAATATATGTTAACTAACTGTTGTCGGCCTATGATGCCTACTCAGTACGTGTTGTTGTACTGATGCTACCTTGCTACACTCCTTTTCGAGGTGTAGATTTTGAGACAACTTCCGCTTCTACTTCTCGAGGCCGAGTTTCGAGGCCTGGCTTGCGTGTATCTAGGGTGAGCATCTGACGATTCGCTGCCCGAAGGCTCATATATCCTGTCTTTATATTCCATTATTCAGACGACTTTTTATTTGACTTTCAGACTTGTGTATTAGACATTCTTGTAGTTGCTCTTATACAAGTCAAACCTGTTCCGTGGGGATTGTAATGTTTTTCGTACTTATTCTCTTTTAAATCATATTGAGATTTATTGTTATTTACATTGTTCTTCCGCATTTATAGTTGTATGCCAGTTAAGGAAAGGGTTAGCCTACCGAGGTGGGAAATGGTAGGTGCCCGCGCAATTTAGTGAAATTGGGTCATGACAAGTTGGTATCAGAGCCCCAGGTTATCCGGTCTATAAGTATAAGAGCATGTCTAGTAGAGTCTTGCGGATCGGTAAGATGAGCTCCGTACTTATTTGTGAGAGGCTATGAGACATTTAGGAAACTTCCAACTCTTTCTTTCCGTCGTGCTACTTCATTCGAATTTGTATCTAGTCAATTCCAATTGATATCTGAATGTCTTTATCTTAATCAGCCGTGGGGGGTGGATGTTACACCCCCGTACTTTCGGAGAAGCACTTATTAAATTTGAACGTAAGTATGTCTAGCTATGGCTAAGTAAAACAACTTTGGACTGTGAGGAATGAAGCATTATTATGTATATTGTATGAGTAAAGGATGAATTATGATCTTGTAAGTCGTAACCGGGTAGGACAACCTGGGAAACAAAGGACATGATCCTTATCAAGTATAATTAATGATAAATATCATGTATGGAAAGTCTTAGAAGATTCCGAGATCAAGCAAATCGAAGAAAATAAGTTTGTCAAAAATTTGGAAAAAAATTGAGAGAATTTTTGATAGAATTTTGGGTCAACTTCAGAGAGGTATACCTCCTAGTATATCAGGAGTTTTGAAGTCAAACAAAAGCCTAAAGTAAAGTTCGTCGAGTCTACTTTCCAACGCAATAAACCGTTCATCAATACGACATCGGAGTAGGGAGATATGGGCATTTTAAAACGGACAGCCAGAAGAACCTGAACCTGTGCGAAAAATCCGAGAAGCTCACTTGAAAGCCCACTTATGTGGTGACCCGGCCCAACTCGAGCTTGGCACCTATAAAAGGGCCTCTACACTTCATTTGATTCATTTTCCTCAACTCCACAACCCTCTATAAATCTCCTAACATCTCCACACTTCTCTAGAACCTCCCACACTTCTCTCTCCATTATAAGAGTGTTCTTGAAGGTTCTCAACCATTCCAAAACATTCTATACCATCACATAAAAGGATCAAATTCCAAAACCCAAAGCTAATTCATGGAGAAGGATTGTGTCACGACCCAAGCCGATGAGCCATGACAAGTACCTGACCATTCTTTGGTCAAGCACTCCTGTGCCTGTATTTACTTCTCACTGACTATCCTGGGCCCATATACAATCAGAATCGAGCTATCTTGTCTCCGAACACTCAACATAAAATACAACCGGGCCCGGGAGCTCACGGCCAACACATATATATAAACATAAATATCGAGAGTAACAGCGCAAGCCGATTGGCCGCTTCATATATACTATGCAAAAAAATAAGTGCCGACGAGGCTGCATAACAACACGACTACATATCGCTATCTACAGACCTCTATAGAATACAAACTGTAGAAAGGACAAGACAAGGCCCTGCCGTACCCATATATGTGCGAAACAAGATGGCATACCAAACAGACTGAAGCTCCGGATCAATGGAGTGTACCGACTGCCGCCCTTCACGATCTTCTTAAGGCCGGGGTTCCATTATCGTATGGTCTAACTTATCTATCTTCTTGCTAAATACACTCTTGTGTTCAATCGGAATACTTATAAGGGTTAGACCCAATTCTGGTGCCTCCTTTTTTTTTTCCATCTTTTCACACCTCTGGCTATGACTAATGGTTTCCTGAACCCGCCAGTTTATGGGGACATCGAGATTCACCTTGTCCTTTATGAAGTCTTCGGTTATACCTTACTCCTCATCTCTATTCCCGACTTTGCTTATAACATATCTAGAATTCTGCTTGTCTTGAGTTCTTCTTCCATTTATGTCTATACCATACCATTTTATCAATATTTCATACTCTTCCATCCACTACTAGTTCCTTCACCCGTTTAGCGCACTTACTCGTAATTCTTCTTAACTATGCGTTTGTGTTGCAGCTGTGCATCCAAGTTTTTCGAATGTCCTGCTACTTCTTACCCTTAGCACGGGATTCTTACAATTTACACTCTCTCCATCCCCGTTCATCAAACCTTTATCTATCTTTCTAATGCTATGGCCGGGTAATCTTACATGCACGTTCCTTACATTACACTCTATTTCTTTCGAATCTCTCGGTCTTTACAGGAATTCTTGCCTCATGTCATTAATTTCCTAATCATATGTGTCGCCCCATTATCCTTGTTCTTATCTCGGTGATTGTTACACCTTGGAAATTTTCCGTTAACGTACAGTGAATAGACTAACGAAGGGCACGACGTATATGATGTTTTGATAAGTAAGAAATAGCATTTGATGATCCTAATCGAGATTTCAAAGACATTTGAGGTAAGGGAAGGAAGTTGTTAAGGAAAGCAAGGTATATGTTGTGTGTCGGGTAAGATTTACGAGTGACAAGTTAATGATGGCTTAATGATGTTTTGGAGAAGAGTGATAATGTCCCTTAGATTGGTATTGAGGTGCTAAACAAGTGTCAAGAAGGTTCCATAAGGATTGGAGGTCAAACGAGTCAACGAGAATGAACTTCGGAAAGCTGGGCATTATACGGCCAAACATACTGGCCGTATAAAACATACGGGCCGTATGTTCGACCCTGAATGAGGGGTCTTCACCGGACCAAACATACGGTCGTACATAGATAAAATATACGGACCGTATGTTGGTCCGTATGTCCGAGTCGGGTCCAATTTTAAATGTTGATGTAAGGACCCTCTCCCATTTAATTCATTTCATTTCTCCTCTCCACATTTCAAGAACACTCTAGAACTCTCTCCACTCTTCATCCACAAGAACCCAAGAGAAATCTGTGATCAACTTCATCAAACCAATAAAATTAAGTGTATGAAATTCATTAGAGTTCATCTAAGTCAAGAAATCCCATTGGAAGTGAACTAGGGCTTTGGTGCAAGAGAAGTATTTCCACTCAAAGCTTATTCCTACACTATCTAAGGTAAGTTTTATGGTATTTTCATGTTGTTTAAGGTATTGAGAAGTTGAAACACTCGGATTGTAGAAGAATATAGAAAATGGGTCATGAATGTGGGAATAGTGTCATTGTTGAGTAATAGCTTGGATTGAGTCATGATTATTGATATGTTGTGATTATAAGTATGTTATGAATGACATTTAGAACATGGGGATAATAATTATATGCAAGAAAACGCAATAGTGAACTATGACCATGGTTATGGAGAAATTGAAGTGAAATTATGAAATGTGGATAATGTAGATGAATGATGATTGTTGCTTATGATATTGTGAATGTTGTTATGGATGTTTGGGAGTTGATATGGAATATGGGGAAAGTTGTATAAACAAAGGAAATGCTGCCCAATTTTCTCTAGCTTTAGTAAGCACGTTCTTATAGTCAATTAGCTAATGTTCATACGAACTTTCTTGAAGGTAGAAACGCGAGCATCGAAGGAGAACGACCAAGCGATAGAATAGCTAAACGAAAGAGGTACGTATGGCTAGTCCTTTCTTTCTAAGGCATGAATCTTATGGCATGATTTTCCCTCCTTCTCCATGAATTCCCTACATTCCGGAAAACTAAGAGTCTATGTTCATGAATAGCCATATGAGATAAAGATAAGGGATACATTATGAGCACGATAAAGATAGCGTTCATGATATGATGTTTCTACAAAGCTAATGATGTTAACTACGATCCATTGATGTTGTTTATTGTATACACTCACCTTATATGCTAATTCCTTCAAGGTGAGGCAGAATGCTTATAAATGCTCCATAATGGAATCGGGGGTTCACGACCTAATGTCACCCCGATAAAGTATAGTTGTCCTTGAGTTCTATGCATGCATTATGATGAGTACATGATGATGATATTACACCGCACCTATATGACCGGGCAGACACCGCTAAAGCGGGCAGCGTATACACCATGTCTAGATGGCATAGGCAGACACCACTAGTGGGCTGCATTAGATGGTACCCCGGACGTGGGAGGCCTGGACGTGGGCTAATGATTATTACACCGTACCTATAAGGTCGGGCAGCTTATACATATACGCATACATGATATGATGATGATTATGAAGTAAGCCAGCATGCATTATTTCTTTTATAATTGACGATCGATTACTGAGTTGCTCCTTATTTGATGCTTCCTCATTTCATTGATGTATTATTATTGTTGATGCCTTACATACTCAGTACAATGTTCGTACTGATGTTCGTTTTCTTTGGACGTTGTGTTCATGCCCACAGGTAGACAGGGAGGTGATCCAGATTCGTAGGAGCTATCAGCTGACTCGAGGGCACTCCATTGTTCCGGAGGTGCCATTGATTTATTCTTTTGAGTATATATATGTTTTGGGCATGACGGGGTCCTGTCCCGTCCATATGTCTAGTACTCTAGTAGAGGCTCGTTGATACATATGTGTGGGTAGTATGGTCTCGCGCTTTCTCATCGTATGTAAATATATATATATATATATATATATATATATATATATATATATATATATATATATATATATATATATATATATATATATATTATTTTGATAGCCGGAGGGCTTACGTATATTATGTAAATATGTTTCTAGTGGAAATGATTCTTTTATGATTATAAGCATGAGACTAATGAATGGCCGCAGAGTGAGTGATAGAATGAGTGGTGCTCGGTGGTTTGCCCCGGGTACTCGTCATGGCCCTAGTCGGGTCGTGACAGTGATTGATCGGTTTCCTACCACCAACTCGTTAAAATATCCTTCTTACTCCCATGGTCAAAGATTTCCAGTTACTTTGCTGCTAACTGCTCTCCCCTTTTTTTCCGACCAGCCCATTGGTATACCTTCCCTATTTTCATTCTTAACCTTCCTTGAGTTCCTTCCTCATTGAGCGCCCTTCTTCTCTTGTTATTTATAGTATCGGCTCTGAAGTTTGTGAAATATTCCTTTAAACGTGCAAATCCGTTCTATTCTTAAGTCATCTTTTAGGAAAGCTTCTCCATGTCCGAGGCAACCATATCAATATGGCTACACATTTATCCCTTTAAAAATATATCTTTCGAGAGTTGGAAATCTCTTAGCATCGTTGCAAGGCCTAATCATTCTTTCTCTTACTTCACATTCCTTGTCTTGGTCACATTCCCAATATGCCGCAACGTCGGTTGCTGGGATACACATACCCGTTGATACAGCCGCATACGGGATATCATACGCATTCATATATATATTTTTTTCTAACGCCTCGCTTACAAGGTATTTCCAAACGCTACATAACCTCATCCTAGTTCTAGAGCTGTGATGCACCTTCTTTCTCTTCATCGTTCTATTCTGCCTCGTCCTACGCGACCTCTTAACGTTTTCAACCACTCCGTACACTCCAATTTCCCTTAGGCTACTCTAGCTTCTCATTTGCCTCTTATGTCTAAATTTATAGAACTTTTAGTACACTTCCCAGGGGGTCACCCATCCTAGCATTTCTCTCTACCTCAAAGACGTTTAACTTGAAACTCCGATGAAATCCGGTGCGTGCATGTTTGGTATGATCGCATCCACCTCACCGCATGACCTTCATCACATAATCTGGAGTAAGGTAAAGTCTTAACAGATTCCAAAACATTCTCGTAACACATCTCCCTCCGAATTAGAAAGGGTCTTTTACTCTTCTAACTATACAATTACTATTTTAGCCTTTTCAATCCTCAATATTCATCTTTTACCTATGAGTATGACTACCTTTCATCCTAGATTTCCAGATTCCCGATGGTGGCGAAAACACCTTGATCGCCGTTACTTATAAATACTTGGTTATCGGCCCTTGGATTTCCGCTCGCCGCTATTAAGTAATAATCTTACAGCAAGTACACACATACATAGAAAATTCCAATAAAGGCTCATATACCTGTAGCCGATCGGTCTCTAGTCTAATATGATGGACTATAAGGTGAAGTGTGCTCCGCATCATCGTCTACCCACCATCTGCTCGTCTGGCCTTCGTCATCTCACTCATCTGAATCCGAGGGATATAGATAACCGGGTAACTCCTGGTTTCCGGCCGGCCCGGGATAGGGGCGTATAATCGTAACACTCGGGGAGGCTGGTCTGACGTAGTGCTTTACCATAGGAGCAGCTGGTACGGCCTCGGGAGTCTCCTTCTCCGGTGTCCCAGACGAATACTCGGACGGATCTGTGTCATAACTGCCCTCAGGAGGGTCCTCCTCCCTGGAAATCAAAAACTCTGGAGGAATCGTCGGCCGGGTCCTCGAAGGACCGTCCCCATAGAAACCGAGGCTCCTCTCGCTCGGTCTTGGAGCACGGGGTTGGAGATACTCTAGGGGCCTTCTTAGCACCCCCCATTATCGAAGGCCGATCTCTTCATCTCTCTTCAACGTACTTACTGCAGGAAAAAGGATCGAAGCGATCTTTCTAGACTCCGGCTCTATCGCACGATCTAAGATAGAAAGAAAGGCCCGATAATTCCTAAATGCCCCGCAACCTCTCGTTTATAAGTGTGGCCGGCTTCACGCCATAAACGAGGACTCTCGGACACGGTCCGTAGACAATCCCTAGGACGAGCGTTTCGATACCACTTTTGTCACGACCCCAAACCGATGAGCCGTGACAAGTACCTCGACATTCTTTGGTCAAGCACTCCTGTGCCTGCATTTACTTCTCACTGACTATCCTGGGCCCATATACAATCTATAACTGAGCTATACTGTCTCCCGAACACTCAACATAAAAGACACTGAACTAGGAGCTCACGGCCAACACATACATATAAACATAAATATCGAGAGTAACAGCGCAAGCCGATTGGCCGCTTTATATATACTGTACAACAAAATAAGTGCCGACGAGGCTGCATAACAACACGACTACATATCGCTGTCTACAGGCCTCTATAGAATACAAACTGTAGAAAGGACGGGACAAAGGCCCCCGCCGTACCCATATATGCACGTAACAAGATGGCATATACCAAACGGACCGAAGCTCGGATCAATGGAGCGTACCGACCGCCCGAGGGGAGGTCCTGCGTCGCGAATCGTCCCCCCGACTGGGATCTGCGGGCATGAACGCAGCAAACAGGGAACGAGAAGAAGAAAAATACTTACGGGATAATGAATAGTTACGGCCCGGCAAGTCAAGACTACGATAATAGAGGCAGGACGAGAGCGATATATTAGTAAATTTTTTATCATATACATGAGGGCAAGGAAGTGAAAGAAGTTGACTGAAGGCAATAAAAAAGTTAAGGAAGAATGAGAAGAGGCTGACCCAATTTATAGTTCAAGTACATGGTAATCAGACCATAAGGGAAGAATAACGGTTCTAAGGAATCAAAGATGGTGTCATGGGTTGGCAATACTGCAACATTCGAGGACGAATGTTTCTAAGGGGGGAAGGATGTTACACCTCGAAAAATTTCGCGCTACAAGATCGTAGACGGCGTGGTACGAGCTCGGAAAAGAGTAAAGTTATACAAGGATTAGGGATGAAGATTAGATGATCTGAGTATAAGAATACATATATGTATGACATTTGGAGACCATAGGGGGTGAGTCGTTCCATATGTTGCTTGATGAAAAGCCCTCGTCCTTTGTAAGCCAAGTGTGGCCCACTCGCCGGGACTTTTATAAAGGACATATGAAGAGATATATGAGTAGTACATGGAAAGTTGAGCAAGTCCTAAGAAGGACCCTTAAGCCAAATATGGGCATAAGCCATCCAAAAGGATGATTTAAGGAAACATTTTCGGATGATCTGACTTGGAGGGGCCAAAACGATATTATAAGTTTGGAATTTGGAAAAATGCCAAGAATGAAAGTTGTAGCTAATTGAAAGAGCTTTCCAACCATAGGTCATGGGCCCTCAATTATCTACAACTTTCATTCTTGGCATTTTTCCAAATTCCAAAATTATAATATCGTTTTGGCCCCTCCAAGTCAGATCATCCGAAAATGTTTCCTTAAATCATCCTTTTGGAGGGCTAAGCCCATATTTGGCTTAAGGGTCTTTCTTAAGACTTGCTCAACTTTTCATGTACTACTCATATATCTCTTCATATGTCCTTTATAAAAGTCCCGGCGTGTGCGCCCCACTTGGCTTACAGTGACGAGAGCTTTTCATCAAGCAACATATGGACCGACTCACCCCTATGGTCTCCAAATGTCATAAATATATGTGTTCTTATACTCAGATCATCTAATCTTCATCCCTAATCCTTGTATAACTTTACTCTTTTCTGAGTTTGTACCACGCTGTCTACGATCTTGTAGCGCGAAATTTTCCGGGGTGTAACATCCTTCCCCCCTTAGAAACATTCGTCCTCGAATGTTGCAGTATTGCCAACCCACGACACCATCTTTGATTCCTTAGAACCGTTTTTCTTCCCTTAGGGTCTGATGTCACACCCCGATCTTACTAGGGTGTGATGGGCACCCGACCCCATATTCGGAGCCGAGCGAACCCTCGGATTCTTATTACACACATATTCTCTTTGGATTCTTAAATCAAATGAAAGTAAAATACATAGTAAAATTTTCAAAATCTTTTTGTCGTTTCTCAAATTAAACACAGTCTATAAACATAAGGGCTCTGTAACATAATGTATAATAAAAACACATCAATTAGTGGAACCCTTTTTAAAGCTGACACTCTAGACCCACGACTCTGTCCGCAAAGTCTCTAACTTCGAACAAGCACAAAGACATATAATCGACTCGGCGGCCTCCTGTGTACAAATGGAGTCTACCAACTCCGCCGGAACGTCTTACGCAAAAGCTCTTACTTGTCCGAGTGTACTGCGCGGCATGAAACGCATAGCGCCCACAAAAAGGGGCGTCGACAGCAATGTGCCGAGTATGTAAGGCATAAACAATAACATAGTAAGGGATATAAATATGAATAGTAACCATCTGGAAACTTAGAACATGTCATGAGAAAGAAGAGTAACCTGTACATGTAAGTGCCGCCTAGGGCGGAGGCCATGCATGCTTATCCTTTCCTTTGAAAACATTTCTTTTTCGTATACATATGAAAATAGAACATATCATATCATAGCGCCGAATACGTCGGCTCCCCCATGTATCCCGCGTCCGGGCACCCCGCGTCCGGGATGATAACACCAGCTGACCAGGTGGCAATGCGTCTTATAGCGCAACATGTCTCCCTTCCCCATATCCCCCATATCATATACATATCATATACATATATCATATAAGCATGCAGGAGAGCCCAAAGAAAATCATGTATCTATCGGAGTGACGTAAGGTCGGTAGCCTCCGATTACTGTATGGAATAATCATGGGCACTTTGTCTCACTTTGAAGGAACAATTATAAAGCGAGACTATCAATCAAGGATAACATCACGGAAAACATAAAACAGGGTCATAACATATCATTTCATATACTTTGAAACCTTTAAAATAGTCATTATCCAAAAATAGCTTAACATTTCATATCGTCGTATTCATGGTAAGAACATGTCCTTGGCATATTCGTCCTAGTCATTTTCTCATGTCTGGCATCATCATTGTCATCATAAAATCATAGTCGTTGTTTGGTCACAAAAACTGTTAGATCCCGCATTTCGTACGTCGGGTTATTCCGAGGCAATGGCGGAAAGTTTAAGGCAAGGTCATTTTTCGGTTTCGTTGTAATGCGAAAGTCGTTGGAAAATATTATTAGTGTGGAAATATTGAGAAAGCGAGGGCAAAAAGGGAAAATTTGCAAAATGGTATTATGGTAATTTTGTGGAAAGACGAGGGACAAAATGGTAATTTTACAAAACTCTAGAAAAAATTCAAGAAAGGAGAAATGAAGAAAATTCTAGAAAAAGAAAAGAAGGGAAAAAGAAAGGAAAATTCTAGAGAGGGGCATGTGCCCCTCACATGCTTGCTATATATATATATATAAGATGTCATCTTTTTAATTGGAGAAGAGAGAAAGAAAGCAAGACAAAGAAAAAAAAAAGAAGAGCAAAACGGAAAAGGGAGGGCTGGCCGAACCAGCCCCTCCCCTAAAGTGATCACAAAAAAATTGTTGCTTCATGTTTTCCTACCAATTAGGCGGCCCTCGTCGTCGTGGAGTAGTTGTTGGAGCAAGAAAAATCTTGGTTTGTGCAAAGGAGCAAGCTAGCCGTGGATGAGGAAGGCAAGAGGAAAAGGTGAGGTTCAATCTTGATTTCATGTTTCTATAGATGTTTATGCATGTTGAAGTGTGTGGAAGAGGATGAAAGTTATGAAACTTTGCATGGGAATGTTGTGGCCGTGGGGTGAAGTTGTTGGAATAAGTGTGATGAACAAATTTTGTTTAGTGTAAATTGGTTGTTGTGTGTGTTGTGAAAGGTGAACAATGAATGAAATATATGAGAATATGGATGTTGAGGTATAGCCGTATATGTGTGTGTCTAGCCGTGGGTGTGTAGAGTTGTGTTGTGGTGATGGATTGATTGTATTAAACATGTTTGTGTGTTGTTATAATGTGTAGAAAACGAATGAAAATCATGAAATACTACATGTTGTTGTTGGCCGAGTATGGGCTGTTTTGGGGCAGCCATGTTGAGTTAATGTTACCTAGCGTTTTGGTTGTTGTCGTCATGGAATTTGTGATGTGAAAATGAAGGTTAATGATCCAAGTTGAAGTTAGAAACCGTGTGGGCTGTTTTCGGGAGTTAAAGTGATTTATGTAAAATTCTTTGTTTGAAGAAAATAACGTTGTTAACGTATGGAATTGTCGACATAGTTTACGAATTTGAAAGTAGAAAATGTGTTATGAATGTTTCTAGTTAAGTTGGAAGGTTTCGGGTAAGAATGGATGTTGGTTTGGACATCTTGAAATTATCTATCGATATTGTTGTTATGAATGTTAGTATTGTTGTTGGATTGGCCGGGTTGAATTCCGGATTTACGTATGTTGATTTGGGCCGAGCCATAATCTCGGGGATGTCGTATTTACGGAGGAAATCGCCGAAATTTCGGTAGCCCATAAGTGAACTTGTATGAAAAATTAAGGCAAACGCAAGTCGATGAATCTAACGATCATATGGATCCTTGTGAATGTAGATAAGCGAGTTGGGATGAACAAGTGTAGCTAGCAAGGCGGCGCAGTATGTAAAGCTCACCTTCCTTTCTTTGGCATGTCTTAGTATGAATAGGTTATGATATGCTCCCGAGGTAACTCTACTCCTACGATCCGAGCATGTCCGTGATTCTTATTTGTTTCTTGACCTCCGTATGCCTAGCGTAGTCAAATTATGGTTTCTATGCCTTTGTATGATTGAATAAGAATGTGTCTAAAAGAATATATCCATAAAAGAGTCAGAAACTACGAACGTCCCTAACTTTTGACTAAGGGCTCGGATCGCTCCGAAATGCTCGTGGGAGGTTCCCCTAAGGTATAACACCCCCGACATTCATATGCGGGCCCGGGTCGGATTCTTGCTTGCCGTGGGCCCGCAAGACGTTCCGTTGTATAGTTTTGGCAACTTGTTGATATAACTTAATATGGCTACTAATCTAACTTCCGAATATGATCACTCACTTATATGCTAAGTTTGAAATGAGAAATAGTATGTATCTAATTCTGATGCGTAAGTACGATGGCTAAAGTTCTATTTGACAAGTCCCGAGTAGTACTCGAAAGAAACTAGATTTGACTATGACGTGACACGAGCGTTGATACGTTACTTATTTGGTGAGTTTCAAGGATGAATCGTGTGTATGTGTATGTGGCTTCGATTACTCGGCTCGTGCCTATTATGACATCATTCACCGAGTCCCTTGCTAGCGGGGCGGGTACGACCGAGTCCCTCACTTGAGGGCCGGCACGGATACGGTATGCGATTACCGAGTCCCGAAAGGGCGTGTACGACCGAGACCCTCACAGAGGGCCGGCACTGGTATGTGGTTACTCCACCGAGTCCCTCGCGAGAGGGCCGGGTACGATATTTGTTTGATGATCTGATGATATAATGATTTCATAAAGCGAAAATCTGACAATATAATGAGTCTGTTCTGATGATGCGATAGTCCGACGATGTGACGATTTGATGATATGAAAGTCTGATACTATGGTAATCTGATGATCCGATAATATGACGGTTCTGTGCGATGTGATGATTTGATCTATTTTCTATTTATGTAAGACGTAAACATTTTCCGAAAGGAAAGAAAATTAAGCTAAGCCTTCGACGTTCGATTACTAAATCTATTTTACGTACTTCGCCTATGGTTTCCGAAATAATATGATTATGACATGTCTTGCTCACCGGTGTGTGTATGTCCGGGATAAGTCGCTCATCGGGCAAGTTTTGACTCTCCGGTTCCTATATTTGTTTTCGTGGTTTTTTATCCCGAGTTATGACTCGTTATTGGTTTTCTTGCTTTACATACTCAGTACATTTTCCGTACTGACCCCCCTGTTCTTCGGGGGCTGCGTTTCATGCCGCGCAGGTACCCACAGATGAGTTGAAGATATTCCAGCATGGTTGGTGAGCTCCAATTCCTTCTGGAGCACTGATGAGTCCGAGTATGTACGTTGTGTCTTCTGGATGACATTAGAGACTTTGCAGACAGTGTTGTGGGTATGATGTGTCAGTCTGTCAGCGGCTCCATCAGCCGACATGTCGATGTGGGTTATGTAACGAATTTTGTGTAATTACAGATTTCGTTAAGTTTGTAAGCCTCATTATGTATTTTATAATTTCTCAGTATTGAGGTTCGAAAAAAAAAATTTATGTGTGCAATAGGAGTCTGTGGGTTCGCTCGGCTCCGGGTATGGGGTCGGGTGCCCATCACGTCCCTCGGAAATTGGGGCGTGACAAAAACTTTCAAAAATCGTAAAACTTGGATTTTGGAGAAAAAAATGAATATGTTGGAAAACATTCATAACTTTTAGGAAGGGAATCATGCTTTGAAATCATAACTTCTAACTTTTGAAAAATAAGGACGTTATGGGAGCATTTATAAAATCGCAACATATGATTCATGCCATAGAAGGAAAAAGGACGAGCCTTAACATACCTGTCTCACGACCAACTAGCTACGCTTAATTGTCCAAGCTCGCTACCGCTATTCTACATTCAAGAAAATTGATGCAACCATTAGATTCATTACTAAGCACACTTGTCTTGATTTTTCAAATAAATTCACTTATGATCTGCCGAAATTTCGGCAGCATCTCCCCTGTAAATACACCATCCCCGAGAATCTAACTCGGCCCAAATCATCAACAACAAATCCGAGAATGGAACTCGGCCACATTATCAATAACGATACCAACAATTATACCAACAATATCAACAATCAATTCAAGACGCTTTCCAACATTAATAACCTTTGCCATACAACCCAACTTACAGTTTTTCAAACAAATGTCTCTCTTTCAAGTTCATGCATTATATTTATAACCTACATATTAACAATATCATTCTTACCAATATAAGGAACCATAACAAAGTCACACGCACTTCTTCCATAATCCATAAACAATCACAACTTCATTTCTAGCCCTTAAATTCTCCTTTTTCATCATAGAATCCACAACGACATCAACTGGAATATCAAATGAAATTAATTCATCATAGCTTGCCAAAACTTCACCATTCTCGGCCACAACACTACATACATATTTTCATGAATTTTCCATCTTTTCCATACGTTACGACAACAACCAACATACTACATAGAATTAATTCAATCTAATTTACACAATACAACACACACACACGGCCAATACTACACATGCACGGCCACAATCTCCACATCCATATTTTTATAAATTCCAGTCATTTCCACATACCACAACATACAAAACCATCCATAACATATAAAAGGAGATTGAATTCTTACCTTTTCTACTCATCTTCCTTCTTGGCTAGAATTGTGAATTACAAGAATAAGTGTTTTTCTTGCTCCAATAAGTACTCCACTTTGCTAGAGACCTTCCAATTAGTAGGAGAACAATTTTTGAACAAATTTTTCTCGAGGCTTTTCCTCCACTCAATATGGCCGAATAGGCCCTTCACCCTTTTTCTTTCTTTCCAACTTCTTCATCTTCTAAAAGATGAAGACACTTATGTCTTATTTATCCTATTTTTCTTCATAATTTATCCATATTTATTTTTAAGCCCCTCAAGGATAAGAATATAAACATATGGCCTTATTCTTTCTCTCCAAAATTTTAGAAATTTCCATGCATAAAAGATAAATATTATGGCAACTTGTCATCTTTTTCCACATATATACACTTGGTCCCCTCTAATGGTAATTAGACATATGTCCCTATGCTTGGCTTGAATTAATTTGGCCAAGTTTTTGGGAGTGGGGTCCACGGCCAAGTGACCCCTTTTCTTGAAATTTCTAGAAATTTTTCCTTTAATTCATGAAAATCATTTCCATTAGTTCCAAATTTGCCCCTAGCCTTCCTCCATATTTCCATCCACTTCCTTATGAACTTCCCTTTTTATCCTTAAGCCTTTTCCAATATTTCCCCTACTAATAATATTCATAAACAATACTCATAAACAACTTGTGCATTGAGATAATTTTAGAAGTAGTCTTGCCTTTAACTTCTCGCAATTGTCCCGAATTATCCAAACGTAGGAAATACGGGTCATAACATCTGATTACCATGTACTTGAACTATAAATTGGGTCAGCCTCTTCTCATTCTTCCTTAACTTTTTTATTGCCTTCAGTCAACTTCTTTCACTTCTTTGCCCTCATGTATGTGATAAAAAATTTACTAATATCTCGCTCTCGTCCTGCCTCCATTATCGTAGTCTTGACTTGCCAAGCCGTAACTATTCATTATCCCGTAAGTATTTTTCTGTTTCTCGTTCCCTGTTTTCCCGCTAGTTAGGCAACTACCTTTCTCAAATCTCACAATACAACCCAGAAGCATAGGGCTACGGCAATTCTCACTTCATTACGATTCTCTTACAACATATAATATATATATATATCTAGTTTCGATTTCCTTGTACCAGCGGTCGCTTCATCCGTCGTTATTCCTTATTGGCTTTCTGATATGACCCTCTTGCAATTGTAGTTGGGCATAACTTCACGTTGATGGTTCAGATAATTCCGTAGTATGTGCTCTCATGTTCAGTATAATTAGTGATCCGAGATGTTCTCTCATATCCAGTGAACTCTTTTATTTCCATTCACAATAGCAGCGTTCTTTCTTTCCTCGGAAAATTGTCAAACTACCAATCTTTGTTGCTTTTGTTACAATAGTCGTTGTCATCCCAAGTGGCCTTTGAGTTCGTCATTCTCTCTATCACCCTTGGTGAATTTAGCTTGGAGACCTTTCTTGCTCTTTTTATTACCCTTTTAGGCATATCACTGCATACTTAGGTACGACACAATTTTACCCGATGCGAGGGATTCAAATCATGGTCTAGAAATATCATAGTTCATATTGGCGTGAAGTGCTCACCTGAGTTGTTTTCCATACTTCCTTCCTATGCCTGTCTCATAGGTTCACTTATTTTCCATTTGTGTCTACTCCTTTTTTATGCCTTCTTGAATACGCCCTGATAAATTTCTTCTTCTAGAGTTTGAGAACGTCATACTTCCTTTCAAGTCTAATATGCTCTTCCCCCCTTATTAAGGAGGTCCTAATACACCAATAGCCTTCAAGTATCCGTCGTCTTCGATAATTATCTGCCGCCCTTCACGACCTTCTCAAGGCCGAAATTCCATCATTGTATGGTCTGACTTATCTATCTTCTTGCTAGTTACAGTCTTATATCCAATCAGAATTCTTATAAGGGTTAAATCCAATTCCGATGCCTTCTTTTCCGTCTTTTCACACCTCTGTCTTTTATGGCTAACGGTTTCTGAACCCGCAAGTTAATTAGAGCATCGAGATTCACCACGTCATTTATGAAGTCTTTGATTATACCTTACTCCTCGTCTTTATTCCCGACTTTGCTTATAACATATCTAGAATTCTTCTTATATTGAGTTCTTCTTCCATTCATGTCTATATCATCATTCTTTTGTCAATATTTCCATACCCATCCATCCATTACTAGTCCTTTCGCCCGTTTGACTCACTTATTCATAACTCTTCTTAACTACATGTTTGTGTTGCAGCTGTGCATCCAAGTTTTCCGAGTGTCCTGCTACTTCTTACTCTTAGCACAGAATTCTTACAATCTACTCTCTCTCCATCCTGGTTCATCGAGCCTTCATCTGTCTTTCTGATATCACAGCCAGGTTGTCTTCCATGCACGTTCCTTACATTACACTCTATTTCCTTTATAATCGAATCTCTTCGATCTTTACAGGAATTCTTACCTCCTATCATTAATTTTCTAATCATATGTGTCGCCCCATCATCCTCGTTCTTATCTCGGTGATTGATCGGTTTCCTACCGCCAACTCGTTAAAGTATCCTTCTTACTTCCATGGTTAAAGATTTCCAGTTACTTTGCTGCTAAATGCTCTCCTCTTTCTTCGATCAGCCCATTAGTATACCTTCCCTATTTTCATCCTTAATCCTTCTTAGGTTCCTTTCTTCTCGAACGCCCTTCTCTTCTTTGTTACTTATAGTATCGGCTCGGAAGTTCGTGAAATATTCCTTTGAACGTGCAAATCCGTTCTATTCTTAAGTCACCTTTTAGGAAAGCTTCTCTATATCCGAGGAACCATATCAATATGGCTACACATTTATCCCTTTATAAATATATCTTTCGAGAGTTGGAAATCTCTTAGCATCGTTGCAAGGCCTAATCATTCTTTCTCTTACTTCACATTCCTTGTCGTGGTCACTATCCTTTTAGCCCCACTTATCGAAATCTGTTCTCTAACCTCACACATTCCTCTTTTGTTCCATACTACCACACTTTATCCCTCTCACATGCCTACCTTCGAATTTTTACCCAAATAGTCCCGTGTTTTGCCCGTCGTCTCTCTTAGAGGCCTCACTCACTCATGTTTCTTACTTCTTACTTTTTTGACATTTGATCTCCTTACCTTCCATATACTCACTTTCTTTCCTTTCCAGATGTCATTGCATTAGAACTCTCCAAACCTAACCTGTAGTGAAAGTAACATCAGCTTACCTGGTAACGTTCTTCTGTCACTTGAACTTTATTACCCTGTTCGATCAATGCCTTCCATATACCGCAACGCCGGTTGCTGGGATACGCATACCCGTTGATACAGCCACATATGGGATATCATACGCATTCATATGTATATTTATTCTAACGCCTCCCTAACAAAGTGTCTCCAAATACTACTCAAACTCATCCTAGTTCCAGGGCTTTGATGCACCTTCTTTCTCTTCACCGGTCTAGTCCGCCTCGTCCTACGCGACTTCTTAAGGTTTCTAACCATTCCGTATACTCTAATTTCCCGTAGGCTACTCTAGCTTCTCATTTGTCTCTTCTGTCTGAATTTATAGAACTTTTAGTACACTTCCCAGGGAGTCACCCATCCTAAGATTTCTCTCACCCCAGCACGCTTAACCCTGAAACTCTGGTGAAATCCCGTGCGTTAATGCTGGCATGATCACATCCACCTGACTGCATGACCTTCACCACATAATCTAGAGCGAGTTGAGATCTTAACAGATTTCAAAACATTCTCGTAATGCATCTCCCTCCGAATTAGAAAAGGTCTCTTACTCTTCCGACTACACAATTACCATTTTTGGCCTTTTTAATGCTCAATATTCACCTTTCATCTGTATGTATGACTACTTTCCGTCCTAGATTTCCAGATTCCCAATGGTGGCGAAAACACTTTGGTCGTCGTTACTTATAAATACTTGGTTATCGGCCCCTTTGGATTTCTGCTTGCCGCTATTAAGTAATAATCTACAGCAAATACACACACATAGAAAATTCCAATAAAGGCTCATATACTTTTGTCACGACCCAACAAGAGGGCCATGACAGGTACCCGGTGCTAGCTACCGAGCACCCCTTATCATACTATCTATCACTCAACCTGTGCAATCATAGTGCCCAACAGACATGCAGTGAAGTGGTCACTAAATATCTTCACAAAACATGCATATATGCATAAGCTCTCGAGGTGTCAAAAGTGATATACAAAAATATACACTAAGGTGATCGTGAGACATCTATTACCCATACATTCATATGTATATACGAGCCTCAAACTGGAATACCGAACATTAGGACGGGACAGGACCCAGGGCCAACACAGCGCGAACGCGCCACTACGAGGCGCGAACGCGCTGAGCAATTTTGAGGCCCGGGTACGGGATGAAGGTTATATTATAAGAATGTAATAATAACATATATAGGACATTTGGAGACCACATGGTGTGAATTGGTTCATATGTCACTTGACGAAAAGCCCTCTCTGCTGTAAGCTAAGTGGGGCCCACACGCTCGAGTTTTATAAAGGACATATGAAGAGATATATGAGTAGTACATGGAAATTTGACCAAGTCCTAAGAAGGATCCTTAAGCCAAATATGGGCATAAGCCCTCCAAAAGGACGATTTAAGGAAACATTTTCGGGTGATCTGACTTGGAGGGGCCAAAACGATATTATAAGTTTAGAATTTGGAAAAACACCAAGAATAAATATTGTAGATAATTGAAAGAGCTTTCCAACCATAGGTCTTGTGCCCTCACACGATATCGGAATCAAGAGTTATGACCTTTTTACTGAATGAAGGCGCAGGCAGAAAAACTAAGGCTGCGCGAACGCGCCTAGAAGGGGTGCGAACGCGCTGAAGGAAAATTAAGTCGGTCCAGGCAGAACCTGGACCGCTATTTAAAGGGGGAGACCCCCTCATTTTCGTCCCAAACCACCCCAAACTCTCTCTAATCTTCCAGAATATTCCCCAACTTTCCATCATCAACTTTTTAGCCCGAAACCAGGTATAATTCCCAAATCCCGGTCCAGACGGCGTATAGTTGCAACTACAAAATTGTGTATTAACGTGTTGTGGCTTAAGATCAAGGTGGGGGAGTGAAGATATAGCATTCTTATCGAAATAAAGGTATGAATCTCTTGCTATTAACGTTAATCTTGGTTTATTTACGGAGAAGGAGCTGTAAAATTATTATAAAATGATTCTGTGACGGAAAAATGGGACAAACACCATATGGGATGTTTATGAAGTATTTTCGAGTTGGAAATATTATGGTTAATATTGGTATTGTTGTGATTGTTGTTGGTTGTTGGATTGAGAATTCGGGCTAGGCATATAAACAGGGGAAATGTTGCCCGATTTTCAGCAGAATATATAGTAGTATAATTTGAAACTTGGTACAAGTGTGCGATGAAGAGGCTAACGTTAGTGTAAATCCTCTTAAATACACTTACGAGCTCAGACGCATAAGCGTAGCCAATAGGAGCTCGGCTTATCGAAGACGATGGGTACTCGAAGGCTATGGGTGTATAAGGACCTTCGTAATAAGGGGGGAAGAACATATTAGACTTGAAGGGAATTATGACTTTCTCAAGCTCCAGAAGAAGAAATTTATTAGCTCAGGGCCAGGGTTCGAGGCGTATTGGCATACCAGGAAGGTATCGGAAAGAAGCAGAAACGAATTGACAAAAAGTGTACCATGAGACAGACATAGGAAGAAAGTATGGAAGACACCGTAAGAGAATGCTTCACGCTAATATGAACTACGATATTTCTAGACCATGATTTGAATCCCTCGCATCGGGTAAAATTGTGTCGTACCTAAGTATGTAGTGATATGACTAAAAGGGTAGTAAAGAGAGCAAGAAGGGGTTCCAAGTCAAATTCACAACGATGACAGAGAGGATGACGGATCCAAGGATGACAACAAAAGGGGATTTTATACCGGAAGGGATAACAATTGTAACAAAAGCAACAAAGATTGGTAGTCTGGTAATTTTCTGAGGAAAGGAAGAACACTGCTCTTGTGGATGGAAATAAAAGAGTTCACCGGATATTAGAAAACACTTCATGGATTGCTAATTATACTGAACATGAGAGTATATGCTATGGAATTATATGAACTGTCAACGTGAAGCTATGCCCAACTACAATTGTAAAAAGGCCACATCAGAAAGCCAATAAGGAATAATGACAGATGAAGCGACCGCCGGTACAAGGAAATCGAAGCTATATATATATATATATATATATATATATATATATATATATGTGTGTGTGTGTGTGTGTGTGTGTGTGTGTGTTGTAAGAGAGTCGTAATGGAGTGAGAATTGCTGTAGCCCTATGTTTCTGGGTTGTATTGCGAGATTTGAGGGAAGAAGGGGAACAGTTGTGGCAGGAGCTCAAAGATGTTGTGAGCTATGAAATTAGTTGAACTCGTATTATGAGTTGCCATAAGTGTAACTATACTGTGAAGGATAGTAAAGGGTGAAGAACCATTATGTATATACGTACTTTGGATTGATGGAAGTGGTCTTGGAAAGGAACTGGGAGGAATAGTTTAAGGAACACAGCCATTATGCCCACTAGCGACAAGGTCATGTTGGATAAACACTCGGAATGTAAAGGTAAGAGAGATGGTGACAAGGATGTAAGGACTAATGAAGCTGACCAATGAACCACAAGGAGTCAGTACAGTGTATATCCAAGACCAATAGATATCAAAAAGAGTAGCCCGAGATGGTACCGAAGGGATAAACACAGAAAGGGCACCGTATATGAGAAAGGTAGTGGGTCACTAACAAGGAAACAAGGAACGAGAAAAAAAGAAATACTTACGGGCTGATGAATAGTTATGGCACGATAAGTCAAGACTACAATAATGGAGACAAAATGATAGCGAGATGCTAGTTAATTTCTGACTGAAGGCAATGAAAGAGTTAAGGGAAGATGAGAAGAGACTGAACCAAGTTATAGTCTAAGCAAACGGTAATCGGACCCTAAGGGAAGAATAACGGTTCTAAGGAATCAAAGATGGTGTTGTGGGTTGGCAATACTGCAACATTCGAGGACAAATGTTTCTAAGGGGGGAAGGATGTTACACCCTGTAGTTTCTGTACATTGAGATTCGTTAGGTATTAGCTATTCAATTGCAGACATCAGAGTTATTGTCAAGAAGATGCAAGATCATAGTTGCTCGTGTTACGATTATAAGAGTCCGAGTTCGCGTAATAGGTTATAGGAGGATTGGAAAACCAGTGAACTAAGGAGATTAAGCTTCCGAGGCTTTGAAGGAAAGTTGGGCAAGGTTTGGTACGGAAATTTTGGTCTAATTGGAAGAAAGAATATGTTTTAGTGTATTAAGAGTTTTGAAGTGAAACAAAAGTCTAAGATAAAGTTTGGGAAGTCTAGTTTCCAACGCAACAAACCGCCTCTCAATAGGACATCGGGGTAAGGCGATATGGACGTTACAAGTCGGGCTGGTAGACTAGGAAAATGGTCTGCGCGAACGCGCCAGGGAGTGGCGTGAACGCGCAGAAGGCCGAGGGACAATACAGCGCGAACGCGCCACCACGAGGCGCGAACGCGCTGAGCAATTTGAGGCTCGGGTTCAGGATGAAGGTTATATTATAAGAGTGTTATAATAATATATATATATGACATTAGGAGACCATAGGGTGTGAATTGGTTCATATGACATTTGACGAAAATCCTCGTTGCTGTAAGCTAAGTAGGGCCCACATGCTCGAGTTTTATAAAGGACATATGAAAAGATATATGAGTAGTACATGGAAAGTTGAGCAAGTCCTCAGAAGGAACCTTAATCCAAAAATGGGCATAAGCCCTCCAAAAGGACGATTTAAGGAAACTTTTTCGGATGATTTGACTTGGAGAGGCCAAAACGATATTACAAGTTTGGAATTTGGAAAAACAACAAGAATAAAAGTTGTAGATAATTGAAATAGATTTCCAACCATAGGTCGTGGGCCCTCACACAATATCCGAATCAAGAGTTATGACCTTTTTACTGAATGAAGGTGCAGGCAGAAAAACTAAGCCAGCGCGAACGTCTTTGAAGGAAAATTAAGTCGGTCCAGGCAGAACCTGGACCGCTATTTAAAGGGGGAGACCCCTCATTTTCGTCCCAAACCACCCTAAACTCTCTCTAATCTTCTAGAATATTCCCCAACTTTCCATCATCAACTTTTTAGCCCGAAACCAAGTATAATTCCCAAATCCCGATCCAAACAGCGTATAGTTGCAACTACAAAATTGTGTATTAACGTGTTGTGGCTTAAGATCAAGGTGGAGGAGTGAAGATTTAGTATTATTATCAAGATAAAGGTATGAATCTCTTGCTATTAAACGTTAATCTTGGTTTATTTACGGAGAAGGAGCTGTAAAATTGTTATAAAATGGTTCTGTGATGGAAATATGGGACAAACACCATATGGGATGATTATGAAGTATTTTGGATTTGGAAACATTATGGTTAATGTTGGTATTGTTGTGATTGTTGTTGGTTGTTAAATTGTGAATTCGGGCTAGGCATATAAACAGGGGAGATCTTTGCCCGACTATCGGCAGAATATAGAATAGTTTGATTTGAAACTTGGTACAAGTGTGCAATGAAGAGGCTAACGTTAGTGTAAATCCTCTTAAATGTAGAATTACGATCTCGGACGCATAAGCGTAGCCAATAAGAGGTTGAACGGGTATGTTAAGGCTTGTCCCTTTCTTTCAAAGGCATGACTCCTATATTGTGATACCATAAATGTTTCCATAATATCCCTAGTGTCAATGTTGGAAGTCCTTGACTCAAAGGCATGGCTCCTTTTTCTAATAATATATACATGTTTTCTAAATACCCGTATTTTCCAAACCAAAGGTTTATGATTATGTGAACTCTTATGATAACAACAATGAGCATGTTTTCACATAATGACAATGATGCCAAAGAGGAGAATCTTTCTATGATGACTATGATGAGAACGATTTCATGTCTAAAGGATTCCAAATTATGATTTCAATGATGATATGAGAATATTGAGCTATTTCCTGATCCTCAACCTTACTCTTTGATAATGACTCTGTTGTCAAAAGACTTCAAAGTAGTATATGAATTGACGCCTCATGAGATTTATGATCTTATTCTATGTTCTCTTAATGCTATTCTTCATTGATAGTCTCACCTTATAATAATTGTTCCTTCAAGGTGAGACAAAGCGATGATGATTATTCCATAAAATAATCGGAGGTTACCGACCTTACGTCACTCCGATAGAGACATAACTTTTCTTGGGCTCTTCTGCATGCTGCTTATATAATATATGTACATGATACATGAACATGACATATGTATATGTATATGAGGAATATGGAAAAGAGGGCCAGAGCGCTATAGACGCGTAACCACCTGATCAGTTGGTATTATATGACATGATACCATCCCGGACGTGAGATGCCCGGACGCGGGACATATGTGGCTAAATGGATCAGAGCTGACACCTCGGCAACATGATATGTTCTATTTTATGTATACATGAACAAGAAATGTTTTTCAAAGAAAGTTAAGCATGCATGGCATCCGCCCTAAGAGGCACTCATATGTACAGATTACTCTTTTATCTTACGATATGCTCCATATTTCCTTTGTGTTATTATTCATGCTATGTATCCCTCATATGTTATTATTCATGCCTTACATACTCGGTACATTACTCGTACTGACGTCCCTTCTTGTGGAAGCTGCGTTCATGCCCGTAGGATCAGGTAGCCAGTCAGATGATTCACAGCAGTAGGACCTCCCTTCAGCGACAGTCAGTACGCTTCATTGGTCCAGAGCTTCAGTCCGTTTGGTATGCCATCTTGTTACGTACATATATGGGTACGGCAGGGCCTTGTCCTGTCCTTTCTACAGTTTGTATTCTATAGAGGTTTGTAGGCAGCGATATGTAGTCGTGTTGTTATGCAGCCTCGTCGGCACTTATTTTGTTGTACAGTATTTATGAAGCGGCCAATCGGCTTGCGCTGTTACTCTCGATATTTATGTTTATATGTATGTGTTGGCCGTGAGCTCCCAGTTCAATGTATTTTATGTTGAGTGTTCGGGAGATAGTATAGCTCAGTTACAGATTGTATATGGGCCCAGGATAGTCAGTGAGAAGTAAATGCAGGCACAAGAGTGCTTGACCAGCAATGGTCGGGTACTTGTCACGGCTCATCGGTTTGGGTCGTGACAAATTGTTCTTGTCTCTATTTAATGTTGTGATGAATTTGGTCTTGGAAGAAGTTGAGTGGGGTGAAGTTCTTCTAGTGTAAGGTATGTTCTCCATCATATTTCTCATGATTAAGTTGATTTGAAGGTTTAGCAAGTCCTATAAAAAAAGAGAATCATAGTAGAGAAGTTGCAAAGTATTAAAGTGAAGATGATGACTATAGGATGAATTTGAAAGGAGATTTTGGATTAATTTGAGGTTAAATTGAATATAATTCTTTGATTATAGTATTGTGGATGTTGTTATGGTTGGTTGAGAAATTGGAAAAACATCGTATGAGATATTTTATAGAGCATATTGGTACCGATGATGATGTTGTTGATGTTAGTGTTGTTGTTATTGTTGTTGGTTGTTGGTATTATGATTTTGGGTTAGGGATATAAACAGGGGAGATGCTGCCCGAATTTAGGCTGATTTTAAGAGGATTTAATTTGAAGGCATAAGACAAGCATATCACGATGAGCCTAACAATAGTATGACTGGTTTTATATGTAGATTACGAGACCACGATCTTATGTAGATTTGCAAGACGGGAAGTAAGTTGGAAAGTCGAGAAATAAGCTTCCAGGTATGTTAAGGCTGTCCTTTCTATTCTTTTGGCATGATCCTTATCTTATGAGCGAACAGAGTAAGCAAGCGAGTTCTAAAGACTCTACTCCTAGATGGTATAGGATTTAGGGTATCCTTGACCTCTTAAGTCCCGAAGGGGCATCCATAAGTTGTATGTTTCCATGATGGTGTCTAAATCCCGAAGGGGACGTTCATGAGGCTTCTTTATTCATATGCATTTCATATTTGATTTTTAAGTCTCAAAGGAGACAAATGAAAAGGGCAAGAAGTTCCCATTTTGACATAAAAGTTGCTCCGAAGGGAGTTCTTTTGATGGTTTACAAAGATTATTATGCATCTGCAAACTTATATATATGTACGACATGATCTTATGGTTGAGGGAAAAAGGGATAAGGCGTTATATACGCAAACCACCTGATCACTGGTATATGACGATTGAGATGCCCGAAGGGGCTGCCCGATAGGGCCATTATGATATGATGCCCGACAGGGTGAAGCTCGAAGGAGCGAATGGGTAAAGGTGCGAATGGGTAAAGGTGCATATGCATTATATATATATACACACACACTCATGATGCATTAAAAGTTCATATGCAAGTACATGATTCGCAGTGTTGGCTACAGGTATAGATTAAGTCTGTTATTTCTTTACCATTCGAGTCGAGATATAATATTTCAATTCTGCCTTATATACTCGGCACATTATTCGTACTGATGTCCCTTTGCCTGGGGGAGTTGTGTTTCATGCCACACAGGTGTAGACAGTTAAGTAAAGGACACTTGCCAGAGGACGTTCCCGGGCTATCAGCTAGATTGGTGAACTCCATTTCTATTCGAAGTGTTGCCGAGTCAGAGTACTTATGTATGTCTTCGAATCAGATGCATTACGGTTATGTTGGGGCCCCGGCCCAACTTATGTTATGGTATCTTGTTAAATGTTAGAGACTTTTACAGACAGTGTCCTGTGGATAGTGCATCGAGATGTCGACAATTGTGTAAATCAGCCATGTAGGTCGATGTGTTCATATGCATTGTTTTAAATATTTTATTGTGACTAAAGGTTTTCTTTGATTAACGATAAGGGAGAAGTCCCTGACTTGATGAAAGAGTTTTGTTAAAAAGTTTTTCATGTTTTACCTGATGGAAGCGTCATTTCATAATTTAAAGATTCACAAAAAAGTTGTGACTTATGAATAGAATGGTAGTATGGCACTCAGCCGAGTAGGGTCTTGGGTGTCAGTCGCGGCCCTCCGATTTGGGTCGTGACAGAAGTGGTATCAGAGCAGTTCGTCCTAGGGGCTGTCTGCAAAGTTGTGTCTAGTAGAGTCTTGTTTATGGTGTGTTGCACACCACATTTATAAAGAAGAGGCTACAGGGCATTTAGGAACCATTGACCTTTCTTTCTTATCTTAGATCGTGCCGTAGAGCTAAATCATAGGATATGATGTCCTTGATTCTAACCTTGAATGTTTAAATTGAGGATAAGCAGCTGATTATCTTTGCCAGGAGGTCATTGATGAGAATGGAAGTTGTTAATCCGAAAGGTATGTTTCCTGATTTATTGATGTTGATAGACGTTGATATAATAACTTGGGCGAGATGTTATGGGTATTTGTGATCGCCCTGTGAAGCATTGGATGTGTTTTCTGGGCTGTGTGCAAGATTGAGGTAGTAAGAATTATAGAGGAAACTTTGCCAAAAATTTTACAGAATGAATTGTTTGAATGTCTATGCCATAAAGAAAGAGTAAAGGGAAATATGACATTCAGACGTTTGGTAAGTCATGATTGAAGGAACAATTATGAGACGCTTTCAAAGAGAAGTTTTAGAATGATTTTAATTTAATTTAAGGGAGGAACCCTGGAAAGAAACTGGAAAGAGTTGCATTCGGGATTTTGGAGAATTGAGATTTATTGAAGATATAGGGAAAGTTGATATTAAGAATTCAAATGCAGTATTACGATTTATAGATTGATAAGTGAGAGATAATGAACGTATATTATGGGGCAAGTATGGAGAAGGAAGCACGACAAGATGATGAAGGTTTAGCAAATTAAAGAGAATAAGTCTCGTCAATGTGATAAGATGTTCCTGGTCTATGGTTCGAATCGCTTGCACCGGAGAAATTTTTTGTTACATCTAGACATGCAGCAACGTACTCCAAGAGGTAACCGAAGGAGTAAGAAGGGCCTGCAAGCTGACCAGGGATAAGTATAAGGACAATCAGGATTACTAAAAAGAAATCGTAGCACTAGAAGAGATGAAAGTCAATACTTATAGGAAGTTCAATGATCTTCAAAGGAAAGAAAGACAGTGTGCCAGACTATAGGAAAGATTTATTAAGTAAGAGTCAGGTGAAGGTCAAAAGTAAAAGAAGAATACCGAGGGAAATGATAAAAGGAATTAAGTGACGGGTATTGGTAAGAGGAATTTCGGTGTTAAATTAGTTGGGAGATAAAATACTGCAAGGATCGACTAGCTATTAGAAGAATTACGATGCCTGACTATGGTGCAACCAAATAGTAATAAAGAGCTACGAGGCAAGATGAATTAAGCCAATGAACGGATGAGTCGTGAAAGTAGATAAGATAGTATATTGATAGTGTTATACTAGATATAACCCGGAATCGAAAGTGGAATTAACAGAGGATTTGATGGGATAAGGCAAGTGTAAGAGAGAGGGGTAGATTGTGATAAGATCGCAAGAAAAAGATCCAAGGATAATAGGGAAGATGGGAATTTAAGGGCCTAAGAGATCCGCTTAATTGATAAATGGGAACCAAGACGATAACTGGATATCAGTTATTCAATGGTTACATACATAAGGACATGAGGATATGAAACTAATGGATAAGTTCAACAAAGAGTTAGGGGAATATGAAAGAATACTGATAAGCCAATATTATAAGAGTATGGAGATCAGGGCCTAAGGGAGGACAACCATTTCAAAAAAAAAAAAATTAAGGGTAGCATCGTAAGCTTGCAAGTTACAACATTCGAGGACGAATGTTTCTAAAGGGAGCAGGATGTTACACCCCGTACTTTTGGAGAAGCACTTAATAAATTTGAACGTAAGTATGTCGAGCTATGGCTAAGTAAAACAACTTTGGACTATGAGGAACGAAGCATTATTAAGTATATTGTATGAGTAAAGGATGAATTATGATCTTGTAAGTTGTAACCGGGAAGGACAACCTTGGAACAAAAGGACATGACCCTTATCAAGTATAATTAATGATAAATATCATGTATGGAAAGTCTCAGAAGATTCCGGGGTCAAGCAAATCGAAGAAAATAAGTTTGTCAAAAATTTGGAAAAAAATTGAAAGAATTTTGGATAGAATTTTGGGTCAATTTTCAGAGAGGTATACCTCCTAGTATATCAGGAGTTTTGAAGTCAAACAAAAACCTAAAATAAAGTTCGTCGAGTCTAGTTTCCAACGCAATAAACCGTTTATCAAAACGACATCGGAGTAGGGAGATATGGGCACTTTAAAATGGACATCCAGAAGAAGCTGAACCTGTGCAAAAAATCCGAGACTTAAAAGCCCACTTATGTGGTGACCCGGCCCAACTCAAGCTTGGCACCTATAAAAGGGCCTCTACACTTCATTTTATTCATTTTCCTCAACTCCACAACCCTCTAGAAATCTCCTAACATCTCCACACTTCTCTCTCTATTATAAGAGTGTTCTTGAAGGTTCTCCACCATTCCAAAAAATTTTATACCATCACAAAAGAGGATCAAACTCCAAAACCCCAAGCTAATTCATGGAGAAGGATTTTTCTTGTCTCTATTTAATGTTGTGATGAATTTATTCTTGGAAGAACTTGAGTGGGGTGAAGTTCTTTTAGTGTAAGGTATGTTCTCCATCCTATTTCTCATGATTAAGTTGATTTAAGGTTTAGCAAGTCCGATAAAAGAAGAGAATCATAGTAGAGAAGTTGCAAAGTATTAAAGTGAAGATGATGACTATGGGATGAATTTGAAAGGAGATTTTGGATTAATTTGAGGTTAAATTGAATATAATTCTTTGATTATGGTATTGTGGATGTTGTTATGGTTGGTTGAGAAATTGGGAAAACATCGTGCTGGATATTTTATGGAGCATATTGGTACTGATGATGATGTTGTTGATGTTATTGTTGTTGTTATTGTTGGTTGTTGGTATTGTGATTTTGGATTAGGGATATAAACAGAGGAGATGCTGTCCGAATTTCGGCAGATTTTAAGAGGATTTAATTATAAGGCATAAGACAAGCATATCACGATGAGAGTAACAATAGTATGACTAGTTTTATATGTAGATTACGAGACCACGAATGATCTTATGTAGATTGCAAGACGGGAAGTAAGTTGGAAAGTCGAGAAAAAGGCTTCCAGGTATGTTAAGGCTATCCTTTCTATTCTTTTGGCATGATCCTTATCTTATGAATGAACAGAGTAAGCAAGCGAGTTCAAAAGACTCTACTCCTAGATGGTATATGATTTAGTGTATCCTTGACCTCTTAAGTCCCAAAGGGGCATCCATAAGTTGTATGTTTCCATGATGGCGTCTAAATCCTGAAGGGGACATTCATAAGCCTTGTTTATTCATATGCATTTCATATTTGATTTTTAAGTCTCGAAGAAGACAAATGAAAAGGGCAAGAAGTTCCCATTTTGACATAAAAGTTGCTCCGAAGGGAGTTCTTTTGATGGTTTACAAAGATTATTATCCATCTGCAAACTTATATATATGTATGACATGATCTTATTATTGAGGGGAAAACGGCTAAGGCGTTATATACGCAAACCACCTGGTCAGCTGGTATATGATGATTGAGATGCCCGATGGGGCTATTATGATATGACGCCCGACGGGGCGAAGCTCGAAGGAGCGAATGGGTAAATGTGAATATGCATTATATATATATATATATATATATATATATATATATATATATATATATATATATATATATATATATATATATATATATATATATTGTTACACCTCAAAAATTTCCCTTAACGTACAAGTGAATATAAGGGTAGGATGAATACGAGGTTTGGATAAGCAAGAAATAGTAATTGATAGTCCTAATTAAGATTTTCAAAGACATTCGAATTGAAGAAAGAAAGTTGCTAAGGAAGCGAGTTATAAGTTGAGTGTGTCGGGCAAATTATGAGTATTGAGTTGATGATGCCTTAAGGATGTTGTGGAGGAGAGTTATAACGTCCCTTAGATTGCTAATGAAGTGATAAACAAGTGTTAAGAAGGTTCCATAAGGATTGGAGATCAAACGAAACGACGGGAACGATTCCGGTGGAACTGTGAGTTCCACGACCATGTTCCACGGACAGCATCATGATCCACGGACTGTGGATGTGTCCGTGGAACAGCCAGTAGAGAAGATGGCTGGCTGGTCGTGAACCACGACCAGTTCCACGGCCAGCACTTGGTTCCACGGACCATGGAACAGTCCGTGGAAGTCCCGACGATTGAAATGTTCTAAGTCTTTATATGTGATGCCCACTTCATTTATTTCATATCCATCAACCTCCTTCATCTCTCAAGACCTCTAGAACCTTCTCTATATTTCATCCATAAGAAAAACAAAGGTAACCAAGGATCAACAACAATAAATCAAGTGAATCAAGTGAAGGAAACCTCATTAAAGTCATTCAACTCAAGAAATCTCAAGAAAGGAAAAATTGGGTTTTGGTGGAAAAGGTGTATTATAATTCAAGGCTTATTCCTCTATCATTTAAGGTAAGTTTTATGATATTTCTATGTTGTTTGAAGTATTAGTAAGTTGAAACACATGGATGGTAGAAGAGTATAGAAAATGGGTCTTAAATGGGTGAATAGTGTCATTGTGGAATAGTGGTTGGAGTGAATCATGAAAATGGTTACGTTGAGATTATAAATGCGTTATAAATGACATTTAGAACATGAAATAAGAATCATATTTGAAAGTACGCGATAATAGACTTTGGTCATGATTTTGGAGAATTGGAGTAGAATTGTGAAATGTGAATAATGTAAATGAATGACAATTGTTGCTAGCGATATTGTGATTATTGTTATGAATGTTGGGAGTTGATATGGAATATGGCGAAAAATAGTATAAACAAAGGAAACGCTGCTCAATTTTCTTTAGCCTTAAGAAGCACGTTCTTGTAATTACGTAGCTAATGACAATACGAACTCCCTTGAAGGTAAAGACGCAAGCGTTAAAGGAGAACGAGCAAGCGATAGAATAGTTAAGCGACAAAGGTATGTGAGGCTCAACCCTTCTTCCTAAGGCATGAATCTTATGCATGAATTTCCTCTTTCTTCGTGAATTTCCTACATTCCGAAAGACTAAAGGCCTATGTTCATGAATGGTCATACGAGATAAGAAATACGCTATGAGTACGATAATGAAAATGATAAGTGTAAGCCTAAAGATTCTAGAGATTACGATATGATGTGCCTACGAAGCTAATGGTGTTGACTACGATCCATTAATGTTTTCCTCATGTATACTCACCTTAAACGTAGTCCCTCCAAGGTGAGATATAACGATTATGGCTACTCCATAACGTAGTCGGGGGTTCACGACCTTACGTCACCCCGACACAGCTATAGTTGCTTTCAAAGTTCTAAGGTATGTTTTGATGCTATATGTATAATGATATTAAATGATGATAGAGCCATGATATGTCCATGAAATGAATGATAGTGATGAGTCTATGATATATATGATGACAAATGCATGATATGTATGATGATGTGATTCCACCGTGCCTAATTGGCCAGACATGTCACCGCTAAGGCGGGAATTTTCGCTAAGATTCCACCGTGCCTAATTGGCCGGACATGTCACCGCTACGGTGGGCTGCTATGATTCCACCGCGCCTAGAAGGCCGGACATGATCACCACTAGTGGGCTGCATATGATGGTTAGCCGGACGCGGGTTAACGACATGATGATATATGATTGATATGATAACGCATGTATGGTATGATGGTATCTATGTGATATGATAAGGCATACGCTATGATAATGTACTTGATATACTTATGTATGATGTATGTATATGAAATGTATCTATACTTAATAGAGTACACAGGTTGTATCCTCGTCTCATGACTTATGATTTCCTGATTATGTCTATTTCATTCCTGCCTTACATACTCAGTACAATGTTCGTACTGACGTCCGTTTTCTTTGGACGCTGTGTTCATGCCCACTGGTAGGCAGGGAGACGGTGCAGATCCATAGGAGCTAGTAGATGATTTGTGAGCACTCCATTTTCCGGAGGTGCCATTGATTATTCTTTTGGTACATATATGTATACATTTTGGGCACGGCGGGGTCCTGTCCCGTCCATATGTCTAGTACTCTAGTAGAGGCTCGTAGATACGCATGTGTGGGTAGTATGGTTCCCCAGTCTCATGTATATGCATGTATATGTATTATTTTGATAGCCGAAGGGCTTGTGTTTATAAAAGTAAATATGTTTCAAATGCTAATTAGATTTCTATGATTAAGTATATAAATAATGAATGAGAGCAGATGAGTAACAGGATGAGTGGTGTTCGGTGGTTAGCCCCGGATACCCGTCATGGCCCGTAGCTCGAGTCATGACAGAAGTGGTATCAGAGCAGTTCAGTCCTAGAAAGTTTCTACGAGCCGTGTCTAGTAGAGTCTTGTTTATGGTGTGTTGCGCGCCACGCTAATAAACAAAAGGCTACAGGGCATTTAGGAAAAATGACCATCTTTCTTCTTATGAGATCGTGCGATAGAGCCGTGTGTAAGATTTAAATCCTCCCTAATAAGTGTGTTGTGATTTCAGAAATGCCGCCAAAAGGAAAGCTAAGGCCGCCCAGAAGGGCAAGCCTATGACGAGAAGGCGGGCAGAAAGAGAGCCGCCTATGAATGTAGATGAGGGCGAATCACATCATGAGGCTTTATCTAATGCCTCCACTACTCCGCCTATTACAGAAGAACAAGAAGGGGCTTCAGCTCCAGCCCCCGTGCCTCCAGTTCCTCCACCGGCTACTTCGGGTCAACAAGTGACCGAGGCCATCAATCTATTGACACAGTTGGTTACCGCCCAGGCACAGCGGCAAAATGCGGGCCCGAGTGATCGTTCAGCTAGTACTAGAGCCCGTGACTTCATGAGCTTGAATCCCCCGGAATTTTTCGGGTCGAAGACGGATGAACACCTGCAAGGTTTTATTGATGAAATGTTGAGAACATTGCGGATTATTCATGCTTCCGAAACTGAATCTGTGGAGTTAGCATCATATAGACTCCGAGATGTGGCGGTTCTATGGTACAATAATTGGATAGCGTCGAGAAAAGATAATGCGCCTCCGCCCGTCTGGCAAGAATTCGTAGACGCTTTCATCCGCCATTATTTGCCACCCGAGGTCCGCCGAGCTAGGGCGGATAGATTTCTAAATTTGAAGCAAGGGAGTATGAGCGCCCGGGAGTATAGCCTTTAATTTAATTCTTTGGCTAGATATGCTCCGACTATGGTGGCCGATATGGGTGATAGGGTGCACAGATTTGTGAGCGGCCTAGGGCCACATTTGTTTAAAAATTGCTTGACGGCTTCACTGCAAGATGGGATGGATATTTCCCGTATTCAAGCCTATGCCCAAAATCTGGAAGGGCAACAACCTCTGCAAAGGGGTGATCACGATGTTGATAGGGGGCAAGGTAAACGGGCCAGATCTATGGGCACAGGCAATAATTTTAGAGGGGGATCAAGGCAGACGCATTCTAGGCACTCAGGCCAGTCGGTGACGAGCGCACCTCCCCAATTTACAGGCAGAAGACTTGATCACTCCTATCGTTCAGGACAAGGCCAGAGTTCGAGGGCCCCAGGTTCGCAGTTTGGGGGAGATTACAGTCAGGGGAGACCACCAGTTCCCCGATGCAGCCAGTGCAGAAAATTGCACTCAGGGCCATGTCGCCAGGGCACAGACGCTTGTTATGTTTGTGGGCAGACCGGACACTTGATGCGAGATTGTCCTTCGAGGTATGGTAGAGGTGGGGTTCGGCCCACAGGATCAGCAGCGGGTTCCTCTTCAGTGCGTCCCACAGGGCAGACTCCCCAGATTTCATCAGGCCGAGGTAGAGGCCGAGGGGGAGCATCTACTTGGTGCTACTCAGCCAGGCTTGTATGCTTTAGCTGGACGACAGGATCTCGAGTCCTCCCCAGATGTGGTCACAGGTATATTGTCTGTGTTTTCTCATGATGTGTATGCATTGATAGACCCGGGATCTACGTTATCATATATTACTCCATATGTTGCTAATCGCATTGGGGTGAATGTCACACCCTAATTTTCGTTAGGGCGTGATGGGCACCCGACCCTTACCTAGGGCCGAGCGAACCCTCTGACTCTCGTGGCACTCATAATCATATTGGGCCCTCATAGCATAACATGAGTACATAATGAAAGCTTTTCAGAAACAACCTGCTTTTCATCCCTTTCAAATCGAGTAAGACCTGGGATCGTATAAGACCCATAGAATAATGCATCACGATACATCGGCTTATGGAGCCGCTTACAAAACTGACATATTACATACACGATACTGTCTGCAAAGTCTCTAACATGGAACATAGAACCATATCATAATGCTCTGACTCGGCAGCACTCCGGAGAAAGTGGAGCTCGCCAATCCCGCTCGGTACATCTTCGCAATATCTTCAACTCATCCGGGTGTGCACCGCGCGGCATGAACGCGCGGCGTCCAAGAAGGGACGTCGGTACAAGCAATGTACCGAGTATGTAAGGCATGAGTAAAACATTTTAGAGGATACAAAGCATGAGTAGTAACAAGACGAAAACATAGGGCATTTCATGAGATAAAGAGTAACACCATCCGAGTGCCCTTTAGGCGAAACCACCCGTTTAGTCCGCGAAACGCGCACCCCCGATCCATATATATATATATATATATATGTATATATATATATTATATTACCGCGGAACGTGCAGCCTGATCCATATAATATATTCGCGAACGCGCAGCCCGATCCATATCTATGTAATAAAAGAGTAACTTGTACATCTGAGTGCCTTTTAGGCGGAACCATGCATGCTTAGTGTTGCGGAACGTGCAGCCCGGTCCATATAATGTATTGCTGCGGAACGTGCAGCACGATCCATATAATATATTGCTGCGGAACGTGCAGCCCGATCCACAACCACATATCCCGCGTCCGGGACGGTATCATGTCATATTATACCAACTGATCAGGTGGTTACGCGTATATAACGCTCTCGCCTTTTTCCCATATTCCCCATATACATATTCATATATCATATAAGTAGCATGCATGAGAGCCCAAAGAAATTCATGTATCTATCGGAGTGACGTATGGTCGGTAGCCTCCGATTATATTATGGAATAATCATGGTCGCTTTGTCTCACCTTGAAGGAACGATTATTATAAGGTGAGACTATCAATGAAGAATAGCTTCACGAGGAAACATGAAATAGGATCATAAGGCATCAATTCATATACTTTAGAATCTTTAAAAATGGTCATCATTCATGAATAAAATTGAGAAATCAAGAAATCGCTCAACATTCTCATATCGTCATTGAAATCATAGACTTGGGACCTTTAAACATGGAATCATCATCATCATATTCATCGGAAAATACTCTCACTTTTGACATCATCGTTGTCATTGTAAAACATATCCATCGTTGTTGTCATGGAAGCTTACGGAGTCACAAACCTCCGATTTGGAAAGATACGGACATTTCAGATTCTTTCAAGAATAGGTCGTTAGAACCAACAAGGAAAGTCGGGCCACGGACGAGCATCAACCCGATCCGGGCCCGCCTATGAAAGTTAAAGATCATTACTCGTTATGAAATCTTCTACGATGGTTTCGAAGCGATCCGAGCCCATCCGTGAAAGTTACGGCGTTCATAGTTTTGACTCATTTAGAAACAAAATTCTTTTGAAAACAAAACTCTTGAAAACAAC